>NW_027469425.1:0-150114 GCF_051020765.1 Lasioglossum baleicum | reverse complement strand
TATGCGTTATGCGTTATGCGTTATGCGTTATGCGTTATGCGTTATGCGTTATGCGTTATGCGTTATGCGTTATGCTTATGCCTTATGCGTTATGCGTTATACGTGATGCGTTATGCGTTATGCGTTATGACTTTTGCATTATGCGTTATGCGTTATGCGTTATGCGTTATGCGTTATGCGTTATGCGTTATGCGTTATGCGTTATGCGTTATGCGTTATGCGTTATGCGTTATGCGTTATGCGTTATGCGTTATGCGTTATGCGTTATGCGTTATGCGTTATGCGTTATGCGTTATGCGTTATGCGTTATGCGTTATGCGTTATGAGTTTTGCGTTACGCGTTATGCGTTATGCGTTATGCGTTATGCGTTATGCTTATGCCTTATGCGTTATGCGTTATGCGTTATGCGTTATGCGTTATGCGTTATGCGTTATGCGTTATGCGTTATGCGTTATGCGTTATGCGTTATGCGTTATGCGTTATGCGTTATGCGTTATGCGTTATGCGTTATGAGTTTTGCGTTACGCGTTATGCGTTATGCGTTATGCGTTATGCGTTATGCGTTATGCGTTATTTGCGTTATGCGTTATGCGTTATGCGTTATGCGTTATGCGTTATGCGTTATGCGTTATGCGTTATGCGTTATGCGTTATGCGTTATGCGTTATGCGTTATGCGTTATGCGTTATGCGTTATGCGTTATGCGTTATGCGTTATGCGTTATGCGTTATGCGTTATGCGTTATGCGTTATGCGTTATGCGTTATGCGTTATGCGTTATGCGTTATGCGTTATGCGTTATGCGTTATGCGTTATGCGTTATGCGTTATGCGTTATGCGTTATGCGTTATGCGTTATGCGTTATGCGTTATGCGTTATGCGTTATGCGTTATGCGTTATGCGTTATGCGTTATGCGTTATGCGTTATGCGTTATGCGTTATGCGTTATGCGTTATGCGTTATGCGTTATGCGTTATGCGTTATGCGTTATGCGTTATGCGTTATGCGTTATGCGTTATGCGTTATGCGTTATGCGTTATGCGTTATGCGTTAAGCGTTATTTGCGTTATGGGTTATGCGTTATGCGTTATGCGTTATGCGTTATGCGTTATGCGTTATGCGTTATGCGTTATGCGTTATGCGTTATGCGTTATGCGTTATGCGTTATTTGCGTTATGCGTTATGCGTTATGCGTTATGCGTTATGCGTTATGCGTTATGCGTTGTGCGTTGTGCGTTGTGCGTTGTGCGTTGTGCGTTGTGCGTTGTGCGTTCTGCGTTGTGCGTTCTGCGTTATGCGTTATGCGTTATGCTTATGCCATATGCGTTATGCGTTATGCGTTATGCGTTATGCGTTATGCGTTATGCGTTATGCGTTATGCGTTATGAGTTTTGCGTTACGCGTTATGCGTTATGCGTTATGCGTTATGCGTTATGCTTATGCCTTATGCGTTATGCGTTATGCGTTATGCGTTATGCGTTATGCGTTATGCGTTATGCGTTATGCGTTATGCGTTATGCGTTATGCGTTATGCGTTATGCGTTATGCGTTATGCGTTATGCGTTATGCGTTATGCGTTATGCGTTATGCGTTATGCGTTATGCGTTATGCGTTATGCGTTATGCGTTATGCGTTATGCGTTATGCGTTATGAGTTTTGCGTTACGCGTTATGCGTTATGCGTTATGCGTTATGCGTTATGCGTTATGCGTTATTTGCGTTATGCGTTATGCGTTATGCGTTATGCGTTATGCGTTATGCGTTATGCGTTTTGCGTTATGCGTTATGCGTTATGCGTTATGCGTTATGCGTTATGCGTTCTGCGTTATGCGTTATGCGTTATGCGTTATGCGTTATGCGTTATGCGTTATGCGTTATGCGTTATGCGTTATGCGTTATGCGTTATGCGTTATGCGTTATGCGTTATGCGTTATGCGTTATGCGTTATGCGTTATGCGTTATGCGTTATGCGTTATGCGTTATGCGTTATGCGTTATGCGTTATGCGTTATGCGTTATGCGTTATGCGTGATGCGTTATGCGTTATGCGGTATGTGTTATGCGTTATGCGTTATGCGTTATGCGTTATGCGTTATGCGTTATGCGTTATGCGTTATGCGTTGTGCGTTATGCGTTATGCGTTATGCGTTATGCGTTATGCGTTATGCGTTATGCGTTATGCGTTATGCGTTATGCGTTATGCGTTATGCGTTATGCGTTATGAGTTTTGCGTTTTGCGTTATGCGTTATGCGTTATGCGTTATGCGTTATGCGTTATGCGTTATGCGTTATGCGTTATGCGTTATGCGTTATGCGTTATGCGTTATGCGTTAAGCGTTATGCGTTATGCGTTATGCGTTATGCGTTATGCGTTATGCGTTATGCGTTATGCGTTATGCGTTATGCGTTATGCGTTATGCGTTATGCGTTATGCGTTATGCGTTATGCGTTATGCGTTATGCGTTATGCGTTATGCGTAATGCGTTATGCGTTATGCGTTATGCGTTATGCGTTACGCGTTATGCGTTATGCGTTATGCGTTATGCGTTATGCGTTATGCGTTATGCTTATGCCTTATGCGTTATGCGTTATACGTGATGCGTTATGCGTTATGCGTTATGACTTTTGCATTATGCGTTATGCGTTATGCGTTATGCGTTATGCGTTATGCGTTATGCGTTATGCGTTATGCGTTATGCGTTATGCGTTATGCGTTATGCGTTATGCGTTATGCGTTATGCGTTATGCGTTATGCGTTATGCGTTATGCGTTATGCGTTATGAGTTTTGCGTTACGCGTTATGCGTTATGCGTTATGCGTTATGCGTTATGCTTATGCCTTATGCGTTATGCGTTATGCGTTATGCGTTATGCGTTATGCGTTATGCGTTATGCGTTATGCGTTATGCGTTATGCGTTATGCGTTATGCGTTATGCGTTATGCGTTATGCGTTATGCGTTATGCGTTATGCGTTATGCGTTATGAGTTTTGCGTTACGCGTTATGCGTTATGCGTTATGCGTTATGCGTTATGCGTTATTTGCGTTATGCGTTATGCGTTATGCGTTATGCGTTATGCGTTATGCGTTATGCGTTATGCGTTATGCGTTATGCGTTATGCGTTATGCGTTATGCGTTATGCGTTATGCGTTATGCGTTATGCGTTATGCGTTATGCGTTATGCGTTATGCGTTATGCGTTATGCGTTATGCGTTATGCGTTATGCGTTATGCGTTATGCGTTATGCGTTATGCGTTATGCGTTATGCGTTATGCGTTATGCGTTATGCGTTATGCGTTATGCGTTATGCGTTATGCGTTATGCGTTATGCGTTATGCGTTATGCGTTATGCGTTATGCGTTATGCGTTATGCGTTATGCGTTATGCGTTATGCGTTATGCGTTATGCGTTATGCGTTATGCGTTATGCGTTATGCGTTAAGCGTTATTTGCGTTATGGGTTATGCGTTATGCGTTATGCGTTATGCGTTATGCGTTATGCGTTATGCGTTATGCGTTATGCGTTATGCGTTATGCGTTATGCGTTATGCGTTATGCGTTATTTGCGTTATGCGTTATGCGTTATGCGTTATGCGTTATGCGTTATGCGTTATGCGTTATGCGTTGTGCGTTGTGCGTTGTGCGTTGTGCGTTGTGCGTTGTGCGTTGTGCGTTGTGCGTTCTGCGTTGTGCGTTCTGCGTTATGCGTTATGCGTTATGCTTATGCCATATGCGTTATGCGTTATGCGTTATGCGTTATGCGTTATGCGTTATGCGTTATGCGTTATGCGTTATGAGTTTTGCGTTACGCGTTATGCGTTATGCGTTATGCGTTATGCGTTATGCTTATGCCTTATGCGTTATGCGTTATGCGTTATGCGTTATGCGTTATGCGTTATGCGTTATGCGTTATGAGTTTTGCGTTACGCGTTATGCGTTATGCGTTATGCGTTATGCGTTATGCGTTATGCGTTATGCGTTATGCGTTATGCGTTATGCTTATGCCACATGCGTTATGCGTTATGCGTTATGCGTTATGCGTTATGCGTTATGCGTTATGCGTTATGCGTTATGCGTTATGCGTTATGCGTTATGCGTTATGCGTTATGCGTTATGCGTTATGCGTTAAGCGTTATTTGCGTTATGGGTTATGCGTTATGCGTTATGCGTTATGCGTTAAGCGTTATGCGTTATGCGTTATGCGTTATGCGTTATGCGTTATGCGTTATGCGTTATGCGTTATGCGTTATGCGTTATGCGTTATGCGTTATGCGTTATGCGTTATGCGTTATGCGTTATGCGTTATGCGTTATGCGTTATGCGTTATGCGTTATGCGTTATGCGTTATGCGTTATGCGTTATGCGTTATGCGTTATGCGTTATGCGTTATGCGTTATGCGTTATGCGTTATGCGTTATGCGTTATGCGTTATGCGTTATGCGTTATGCGTTATGCGTTATGCGTTATGCGTTATGCGTTATGCGTTATGAGTTTTGCGTTACGCGTTATGCGTTATGCGTTATGCGTTATGCGTTATGCGTTATGCGTTATGCGTTATGCGTTATGCGTTATGCTTATGCGTTATGCGTTATGCGTTATGCGTTATGCGTTATGCGTTATGCGTTATGCGTTATGCGTTATGCGTTATGCGTTATGCGTTATGCGTTATGCGTTATGCGTTATGCGTTATGCGTTATGCGTTATGAGTTTTGCGTTACGCGTTATGCGTTATGCGTTATGCGTTATGCGTTATGCGTTATGCGTTATGCGTTATGCGTTATGCGTTATGCGTTATGCGTTATGCGTTATGCTTATGCCACATGCGTTATGCGTTATGCGTTATGCGTTATGCGTTATGCGTTATGCGTTATGCGTTATGCGTTATGCGTTATGCGTTATGCGTTATGCGTTATGCGTTATGCGTTATGCGTTATGCGTTATGCGTTATGCGTTATGCGTTATGCGTTATGCGTTATGCGTTATGCGTTATGCGTTATGCGTTATGCGTTATTTGCGTTATGCGTTATGCGTTATGCGTTATGCGTTATGCGTTATGCGTTATGCGTTATGCGTTGTGCGTTGTGCGTTGTGCGTTGTGCGTTGTGCGTTGTGCGTTGTGCGTTGTGCGTTGTGCGTTCTGCGTTATGCGTTATGCGTTATGCGTTATGCGTTATGCGTTATGCGTTATGCGTTATGCGTTATGCGTTATGCGTTATGCGTTATGCGTTATGCGTTATGCGTTATGCGTTATGCGTTATGCGTTATGCGTTATGCGTTATGCGTTATGCGTTATGCGTTATGCGTTATGCGTTATGCGTTATGCGTTATGCGTTATGGGTTATGAGTTTTGCGTTACGCGTTATGCGTTATGCGTTATGCGTTATGCGTTATGCGTTATGCGTTATGCGTTATGCGTTATGCGTTATGCGTTATGCGTTATGCGTTATGCGTTATGCGTTATGCGTTATGCGTTATGCGTTATGCGTTATGCGTTATGCGTTATGCGTTATGCGTTATGCGTTATGCGTTATGCGTTATGCGTTATGCGTTATGCGTTATGCGTTATGCGTTATGCGTTTTGCGTTATGCGTTATGCGTTATGCGTTATGACTTTTGCATTATGCGTTATGCGTTATGTGTTATGGGCTATGCGTTATGCCTTATGGTTTATACGTTATGCGTTATGCGTTATGCGTTATGTGTTATGCGTTATGAGTTTTGCGTTACGCGTTATGCGTTACGCGTTATGCGTTATGCGTTATGCGTTATGCGTTATGCGTTATGCGTTATGCGTTATGCGTTATGCGTTATGCGTTATGCGTTATGCGTTATGCGTTATGCGTTATGCGTTATGCGTTATGCGTTATGCGTTATGCGTTATGCGTTATGCGTTATGCGTTATGCGTTATGCGTTATGCGTTATGGGTTATGCGTTATGCGTTATGCGTTATGCGTTATGCGTTATGCGTTATGCGTTATGCGTTATGCGTTATGCGTTATGCGTTATGCGTTATGCGTTATGCGTTATGCGTTATGCGTTATGCGTTATGCGTTATGCGTTATGCGTTATGCGTTATGCGTTATGCGTTATGCGTTATGCGTTATGCTTATGCCATATGCGTTATGCGTTATGCGTTATGCGTTATGCGTTATGCGTTATGAGTTTTGCGTTACGCGTTATGCGTTATGCGTTATGCGTTATGCGTTATGCGTTATGCGTTATGCGTTATGCGTTATGCGTTATGCGTTATGCGTTATGCGTTATGCGTTATGAGTTTTGCGTTTTGCGTTATGCGTTATGCGTTATGCGTTATGCGTTATGCGTTATGCTTATGCCATATGCGTTATGCGTTATGCGTTATGCGTTATGCGTTATGCGTTATGAGTTTTGCGTTACGCGTTATGCGTTATGCGTTATGCGTTATGCGTTATGCGTTATGCGTTATGCGTTATGCGTTATGCGTTATGCGTTATGCGTTATGCGTTATGCGTTATGCGTTATGCGTTATGCGTTATGCGTTATGCGTTATGCGTTATGCGTTATGCGTTATGCGTTATGCGGTATGCGTTATGCGGTATGCGTTATGCGTTATGCGTTATGCGTTATGCGTTATGCGTTATGCGTTATGCGTTATGCGTTAGGCGTTATGCGTTATGCGTTATGCGTTATGCGTTATGCGTTATGCGTTATGCGTTATGCGTTATGCGTTATGCGTTATGCGTTATGCGTTATGCGTTATGCGTTATGCGTTATGCGTTATGCGTTATGCGTTATGCGTTATGCGTTATGCGTTATGCGTTATGCGTTATGCGTTATGCGTTATGCGTTATGCGTTATGCGTTATGCGTTATGCGTTATGCGTTATGCGTTTTGCGTTATGCGTTATGCGTTATGCGTTATGACTTTTGCATTATGCGTTATGCGTTATGCGTTATGCGTTATGCGTTATGCGTTATGCGTTATGCGTTATGCGTTATGCGTTATGCATTATGCGTTATGCGTTATGCGTTATGCGTTATGCGTTATGCGTTATGCGTTATGCGTTATGCGTTATGCGTTATGCGTTATGCGTTATGCTTATGCGTTATGCGTTATGCGTTATGCGTTATGCATTATGCGTTATGCGTTATGCGTTATGCGTTATGCGTTATGCGTTATGCGTTATGCGTTATGCGTTATGCGTTTTGCGTTATGCTTATGCCATATGCGTTATGCGTTATGCGTTATGCGTTATGCGTTATGCGTTATGCGTTATGCGTTATGCGTTATGCGTTATGCGTTATGCGTTTTGCGTTATGCGTTATGCGTTATGCGTTATGACTTTTGCATTATGCGTTATGCGTTATGCGTTATGGGCTATGCGTTATGCCTTATGGTTTATACGTTATGCGTTATGCGTTATGCGTTATGCGTTATGTGTTATGCGTTATGAGTTTTGCGTTACGCGTTATGCGTTACGCGTTATGCGTTATGCGTTATGCGTTATGCGTTATGCGTTATGCGTTATGCGTTATGCGTTATGCGTTATGCGTTATGCGTTATGCGTTATGCGTTATGCGTTATGCGTTATGCGTTATGCGTTATGCGTTATGCGTTATGCGTTATGCGTTATGCGTTATGCGTTATGGGTTATGCGTTATGCGTTATGCGTTATGCGTTATGCGTTATGCGTTATGCGTTATGCGTTATGCGTTATGCGTTATGCGTTATGCGTTATGCTTATGCCATATGCGTTATGCGTTATGCGTTATGCGTTATGCGTTATGCGTTATGAGTTTTGCGTTACGCGTTATGCGTTATGCGTTATGCGTTATGCGTTATGCGTTATGCGTTATGCGTTATGCGTTATGCGTTATGCGTTATGCGTTATGCGTTATGCGTTATGCGTTATGCGTTATGAGTTTTGCGTTTTGCGTTATGCGTTATGCGTTATGCGTTATGCGTTATGCTTATGCCATATGCGTTATGCGTTATGCGTTATGCGTTATGCGTTATGCGTTATGCGTTATGAGTTTTGCGTTACGCGTTATGCGTTATGCGTTATGCGTTATGCGTTATGCGTTATGCGTTATGCGTTATGCGTTATGCGTTATGCGTTATGCGTTATGCGTTATGCGTTATGCGTTATGCGTTATGCGTTATGCGTTATGCGTTATGCGTTATGCGGTATGCGTTATGCGTTATGCGTTATGCGTTATGCGTTATGCGTTATGCGTTATGCGTTATGCGTTAGGCGTTATGCGTTATGCGTTATGCGTTATGCGTTATGCGTTATGCGTTATGCGTTATGCGTTATGCGTTATGCGTTATGCGTTATGCGTTATGCGTTATGCGTTATGCGTTATGCGTTATGCGTTATGCGTTATGCGTTATGCGTTATGCGTTATGCGTTATGCGTTATGCGTTATGCGTTATGCGTTATGCGTTATGCGTTTTGCGTTATGCGTTATGCGTTATGCGTTATGACTTTTGCATTATGCGTTATGCGTTATGCGTTATGCGTTATGGGCTATGCGTTATGCCTTATGGTTTATACGTTATGCGTTATGCGTTATGCGTTATGCGTTATGTGTTATGCGTTATGAGTCTTGCGTTACGCGTTATGCGTTATGCGCTATGCGTTATGCGTTATGCGTTATGCGTTATGCGTTATGCGTTATGCGTTATGCGTTATGCGTTATGCGTTATGCGTTATGCGTTATGCGTTATGCGTTATGCGTTATGCGTTATGCGTTATGCGTTATGCGTTATGCGTTATGCGTTATGCGTTATGCTTATGCCTTATGCGTTATGCGTTATGCGTTATGCGTTATGCGTTATGCGTTATGCGTTATGCGTTATGCGTTATGCGTTATGCGTTATGCGTTATGCGTTATGCGTTATGCGTTATGCGTTATGCGTTATGCGTTATGCGTTATGCGTTATGCGTTATGCGTTATGCGTTATGCGTTATGCGTTATGCGTTATGCGTTATGCGTTATGCGTTATGCGTTATGCGTTATGCCTTATGCGTTATGCGTTATGCGTTATGGGCTATGCGTTATGCGTTATGCGTTATGCGTTATGCGTTATGCATTATGCGTTATGCGTTATGCGTTATGCGTTATGCGTTATGCGTTATGCGTTATGCGTTATGCGTTATGCGTTATGCGTTATGCGTTATGCTTATGCGTTATGCGTTATGCGTTATGCGTTATGCGTTATGCGTTATGCTTATGCCATATGCGTTATGCGTTATGCGTTATGCGTTATGCGTTATGCGTTATGCGTTATGCGTTATGCGTTATGCGTTATGCGTTATGCGTTATGCGTTATGCGTTATGCGTTATGCGTTATGCGTTATGCGTTATGCGTTATGCGTTATGCGTTATGCGTTATGCGTTATGCGTTATGCGTTATGCGTTATGCGTTATGCGTTATGCGTTATGCGTTATGCGTTATGCGTTATGCGTTATGCGTTATGCGTTATGCGTTATGCGTTATGCGTTATGCGTTATGCGTTATGCGTTATGAGTTTTGCGTTACGCGTTATGCGTTATGCGTTATGCGTTATGCGTTATTTGCGTTATGCGTTATGCGTTATGCGTTATGCGTTATGCGTTATGCGTTATGCGTTATGCGTTATGCGTTATGCGTTATGCGTTATGCGTTATGCGTTATGCGTTATGCGTTATGCGTTATGCCTATGCCACATGCGTTATGCGTTATGCGTTATGCGTTATGCGTTATGCGTTATGCGTTATGCGTTATGCGTTATGCGTTATGCGTTATGCGTTATGCGTTATGCGTTAAGCGTTATTTGCGTTATGGGTTATGCGTTATGCGTTATGGGTTATGCGTTATGCGTTATGCGTTATGCGTTATGCGTTATGCGTTATGCGTTATGCGTTATGCGTTATGCGTTATGCGTTATGCGTTATGCGTTATGCGTTATGCGTTATGCGTTATGCGTTATGCGTTATGCGTTATGCGTTATGCGTTATGCGTTATGCGTTATGCGTTATGCGTTATGCGTTATGCGTTATGCGTTATGCGTTATGCGTTATGCGTTATGCGTTATGCGTTATGCTTATGCCACATGCGTTATGCGTTATGCGTTATGCGTTATGCGTTATGCGTTATGCGTTATGCGTTATGCGTTATGCGTTATGCGTTAAGCGTTATTTGCGTTATGGGTTATGCGTTATGCGTTATGGGTTATGCGTTATGCGTTATGCGTTATGCGTTATGCGTTATGCGTTATGCGTTATGCGTTATGCGTTATGCGTTATGCGTTATGCGTTATTTGCGTTATGAGTTATGCGTTATGCGTTATGCGTTATGCGTTGTGCGTTATGCGTTATGCGTTGTGCGTTGTGCGTTGTGCGTTGTGCGTTGTGCGTTGTGCGTTGTGCGTTGTGCGTTGTGCGTTGTGCGTTGTGCGTTGTGCGTTCTGCGTTATGCGTTATGCGTTATGCGTTATGCGTTATGCGTTATGCGTTATGCGTTATGCGTTATGCGTTATGCGTTATGCGTTATGCGTTATGCGTTATGCGTTATGCGTTATGCGTTATGCGTTATGCGTTATGCGTTATGCGTTATGCGTTATGCGTTATGCGTTATGCGTTATGCGTTATGCTTATGCCACATGCGTTATGCGTTATGCGTTATGCGTTATGCGTTATGCGTTATGCGTTATGCGTTATGCGTTATGCGTTATGCGTTATGCGTTATGCGTTATGCGTTATGCGTTATGCGTTATGCGTTATGCGTTATGCGTTATGCGTTATGCGTTATGCGTTATGCGTTATGCGTTATGCGTTATGCGTTATGCGTTATGCGTTATGCGTTATGCGTTATGCGTTATGCGTTATGCGTTATGCGTTATGCGTTATGCGTTATGCGTTATGCGTTATGCGTTATGCGTTATGCGTTATGCGTTATGCGTTATGCGTTATGCGTTATGCGTTATGCGTTATGCGTTATGCTTATGCCTTATGCGTTATGCGTTATGCGTTATGCGTTATGCGTTATGCGTTATGCGTTATGCGTTATGCGTTATGCGTTATGCGTTGTGCGTTATGCGTTATGCGTTGTGCGTTGTGCGTTGTGCGTTGTGCGTTGTGCGTTGTGCGTTGTGCGTTGTGCGTTGTGCGTTGTGCGTTGTGCGTTGTGCGTTCTGCGTTATGCGTTATGCGTTATGCGTTATGCGTTATGCGTTATGCGTTATGCGTTATGCGTTATGCGTTATGCGTTATGCGTTATGCGTTATGCGTTATGCGTTATGCGTTATGCGTTATGCGTTATGCGTTATGCGTTATGCGTTATGCGTTATGCGTTATGCGTTATGCGTTATGCGTTATGCGTTATGCGTTATGCGTTATGCGTTATGCGTTATGCGTTATGCGTTATGCGTTATGCGTTATGCGTTATGCGTTATGCGTTATGCGTTATGCGTTATGCTTATGCCTTATGCGTTATGCGTTATGCGTTATGCGTTATGCGTTATGCGTTATGCGTTATGCGTTATGCGTTATGCGTTATGCGTTATGCGTTATGCGTTATGCGTTATGCGTTATGCGTTATGCGTTATGCGTTATGCGTTATGCGATATGCGTTATGCGTTATGCGTTATGCGTTATGCGTTATGCGTTATGCGTTATGCGTTATGCGTTATGCGTTATGCGTTATGCGTTATGCGTTATGCGTTATGCGTTATGCGTTATGCGTTATGCGTTATGCGTTATGCGTTATGCGTTATGCGTTATGAGTTTTGCGTTTTGCGTTATGCGTTATGCGTTATGCGTTATGCGTTATGCGTTATGCTTATGCCATATGCGTTATGCGTTATGCGTTATGCGTTATGCGTTATGCGTTATGCGTTATGCGTTATGCGTTATGCGTTATGCGTTATGCGTTATGCGTTATGCGTTATTTGCGTTATGCGTTATGCGTTATGCGTTATGCGTTATGCGTTATGCGTTTTGCGTTGTGCGTTGTGCGTTGTGCGTTGTGCGTTGTGCGTTGTGCGTTGTGCGTTGTGCGTTGTGCGTTGTGCGTTGTGCGTTCTGCGTTATGCGTCATGCGTTATGCGTTATGCGTTATGCGTTATGCGTTATGCGTTATGCGTTGTGCGTTGTGCGTTGTGCGTTGTGCGTTGTGCGTTGTGCGTTGTGCGTTGTGCGTTGTGCGTTGTGCGTTCTGCGTTATGCGTTATGCGTTATGCGTTATGAGTTTTGTGTTACGCGTTATGCGTTATGCGTTATGCGTTATGCGTTATGCGTTATGCGTTATGCGTTATGCGTTATGCGTTATGCGTTATGCGTTATGCGTTATGCGGTATGCGTTATGCGTTATGCGTTATGCGTTATGCGTTATGCGTTATGCGTTATGCGTTATGCGTTATGCGTTATGCGTTATGCGTTATGCGTTATGCGTTATGCGTTATGGGCTATGCGTTATGCCTTATGGTTTATACGTCATGCGTTATGCGTTATGCGTTATGCGTTATGTGTTATGCGTTATGAGTTTTGCGTTACGCGTTATGCGTTATGCGTTATGCGTTATGCGTTATGCGTTATGCGTTATGCGTTATGCGTTATGCGTTATGCGTTATGCGTTATGCGTTATGCGTTATGCGTTATGCGTTATGCGTTATGCGTTATGCGTTATGCGTTATGCGTTAGGCGTTATGCGTTATGCGTTATGCGTTATGCGTTATGCGTTATGCGTTATGCGTTATGCGTTATGCGTTATGCGTTATGCGTTATGCGTTATGCGTTATGCGTTATGCGTTATGCGTTATGCGTTATGCGTTATGCGTTATGCGTTATGCGTTATGCGTTATGCGTTATGCGTTATGCGTTATGCGTTATGCGTTATGCGTTATGCGTTATGCGTTATGCGTTATGCGTTATGCGTTATGCGTTATGCGTTATGCGTTATGCGTTATGCGTTATGCGTTATGCGTTATGCGTTATGCGTTATGCGTTATGCTTTAGGCGTTATGCGTAATGCGTTATGCGTTATGCGTTATGCGTTATGCGTTATGCGTTATGCGTTATGCGTTATGCGTTCTGCGTTATGCGTTATGCGTTATGCGTTATGCGTTATGCGTTATGCGTTATGCGTTATGCGTTATGCGTTATGCGTTATGCGTTATGCGTTATGCGTTATGCGTTATGCGTTATGCGTTATGCGTTATGCGTTATGCGTTATGCGTTATGCGTTATGCGTTATGCGTTATGCGTTATGCGTTATGCGTTATGCGTTATGCGTTATGCGTTATGCGTTATGCGTTATGCGTTATGCGTTATGCGTTATGCGTTATGCGTTATGCGTTATGCGTTATGCGTTATGCGTTATGCGTTATGCGTTATGCGTTATGCGTTATGAGTTTTGCGTTTTGCGTTATGCGTTATGCGTTATGCGTTAAGCGTTATGCGTTATGCGTTATGCTTATGCCATATGCGTTATGCGTTATGCGTTATGCGTTATGCGTTATGCGTTATGCGTTATGCGTTATGCGTTATGCGTTATGCGTTATGCGTTACGAGTTTTGCGTTACGCGTTATGCGTTATGCGTTATGCGTTATGCGTTATGCTTATGCCTTATGCGTTATGCGTTATGCGTTATGCGTTATGCGTTATGCGTTATGCGTTATGCGTTATGCGTTATGCGTTATGCGTTATGCGTTATGCGTTATGCGTTATGCGTTATGCGTTATGCGTTATGCGTTATGCGTTATGCGTTATGCGTTATGCGTTATGCGTTATGCGTTATGCGTTATGCGTTATGCGTTATGCGTTATGCGTTATGCGTTATGCGTTATGCGTTATGCGTTATGCGTTATGCGTTATGCGTTATGCGTTATGCGTTATGCGTTATGCGTTATGCGTTATGCGTTATGCGTTATGCGTTATGCGTTATGCGTTATGCGTTATGCGTTATGCGTTATGCGTTATGCGTTATGCGTTATGCGTTATGCGTTATGCGTTATGCGTTATGCGTTATGCGTTATGCGTTATGCGTTATGCGTTATGCGTTATGCGTTATGCGTTATGCGTTATGCGTTATGCGTTATGCGTTATGCGTTATGCGTTATGCGTTATGCGTTATGCGTTATGCGTTATGCGTTATGCGTTATGCGTTATGCGTTATGCGTTATGAGTTTTGCGTTACGCGTTATGCGTTATGCGTTATGCGTTATGCGTTATGCGTTATGCGTTATGCGTTATGCGTTATGCGTTATGCGTTATGCGTTATGCGTTATGCGTTATGCGTTATGCGTTATGCGTTATGCGTTATGCGTTATGCGTTATGCGTTATGCGTTATGCGTTATGCGTTATGCGTTATGCGTTATGCGTTATGCGTTATGCGTTATGCGTTATGCGTTATGCGTTATGCGTTATGCGTTATGCGTTATGCGTTATGCGTTATGCGTTATGCGTTATGCGTTATGCGTTATGCGTTATGCGTTATGCGTTATGCGTTATGCGTTATGCGTTATGCGTTATGCGTTATGCGTTATGCGTTATGCGTTATGCGTTATGCGTTATGCGTTATGCGTTATGCGTTATGCGTTATGCGTTATGCGTTATGCGTTATGCGTTATGCGTTATGCGTTATGCGTTATGCGTTATTCGTTATGCGTTATGCGTTATGCGTTATGCGTTATGCGTTATGCGTTATGCGTTATGCGTTATGCGTTATGCGTTATGCGTTATGCGTTATGCGTTATGCGTTATTTGCGTTATGCGTTATGCGTTATGCGTTATGCGTTATGCGTTGTGCGTTGTGCGTTGTGCGTTGTGCGTTGTGCGTTGTGCGTTGTGCGTTGTGCGTTGTGCGTTCTGCGTTATGCGTTATGCGTTATGCGTTATGCGTTATGCGTTATGCGTTATGCGTTATGCGTTATGCGTTATGCGTTATGCGTTATGCGTTATGCGTTATGCGTTATGCGTTATGCGTTATGCGTTATGCGTTATGGGTTATGAGTTTTGCGTTACGCGTTATGCGTTATGCGTTATGCGTTATGCGTTATGCGTTATGCGTTATGCGTTATGCGTTATGCGTTATGCGTTATGCGTTATGCGTTATGCGTTATGCGTTATGCGTTATGCGTTATGCGTTATGCGTTATGCGTTATGCGTTATGCGTTATGCGTTATGCGTTATGCGTTATGCGTTATGCGTTATGCGTTATGCGTTATGCGTTATGCGTTATGCGTTATGCGTTATGCGTTATGCGTTATGCGTTATGCGTTATGCGTTATGCGTTATGCGTTATGCGTTATGCGTTATGCGTTATGCGTTATGCGTTATGCGTTATGCGTTATGCGTTATGCGTTATGCGTTATGCGTTATGCGTTATGCGTTATGCGTTATGCGTTATGCGTTATGCGTTATGCGTTATGCGTTATGCGTTATGCGTTATGCGTTATGCGTTATGCGTTATGCGTTATGCGTTATGCGTTATGCGTTATGCGTTATGCGTTATGCGTTATGCGTTATGCGTTATGCGTTATGCGTTATGCGTTATGCGTTATGCGTTATGCGTTATGCGTTATGCGTTATGCGTTATGCGTTATGCGTTATGAGTTTTGCGTTTTGCGTTATGCGTTATGCGTTATGCGTTATGCGTTATGCGTTATGCGTTATGCGTTATGCGTTATGCGTTATGCGTTATGCGTTATGCGTTATGCGTTATGCGTTATGCGTTATGCGTTATGCGTTATGCGTTATGCGTTATGCGTTATGCGTTATGCGTTATGCGTTATGCGTTATGCGTTATGCGTTATGCGTTATGCGTTATGCGTTATGCGTTATGCGTTATGCGTTATGCGTTATGCGTTATGAGTTTTGCGTTACGCGTTATGCGTTATGCGTTATGCGTTATGCGTTATGCGTTATGCGTTATGCGTTATGCGTTATGCGTTATGCGTTATGCGTTATGCGTTATGCGTTATGCGTTATGCGTTATGCGTTATGCGTTATGCGTTATGCGTTATGCGTTATGCTTATGCCACATGCGTTATGCGTTATGCGTTATGCGTTATGCGTTATGCGTTATGCGTTATGCGTTATGCGTTATGCGTTATGCGTTATGCGTTATGCGTTATGCGTTATGCGTTATGCGTTATGCGTTATGCGTTATTTGCGTTATGCGTTATGCGTTATGCGTTATGCGTTATGCGTTATGCGTTTTGCGTTGTGCGTTGTGCGTTGTGCGTTGTGCGTTGTGCGTTGTGCGTTGTGCGTTGTGCGTTGTGCGTTGTGCGTTGTGCGTTCTGCGTTATGCGTCATGCGTTATGCGTTATGCGTTATGCGTTATGCGTTATGCGTTATGCGTTGTGCGTTGTGCGTTGTGCGTTGTGCGTTGTGCGTTGTGCGTTGTGCGTTGTGCGTTGTGCGTTGTGCGTTCTGCGTTATGCGTTATGCGTTATGCGTTATGAGTTTTGTGTTACGCGTTATGCGTTATGCGTTATGCGTTATGCGTTATGCGTTATGCGTTATGCGTTATGCGTTATGCGTTATGCGTTATGCGTTATGCGGTATGCGTTATGCGTTATGCGTTATGCGTTATGCGTTATGCGTTATGCGTTATGCGTTATGCGTTATGCGTTATGCGTTATGCGTTATGCGTTATGCGTTATGCGTTATGCGTTATGCGTTATGCGTTATGCGTTATGCGTTATGCGTTATGCGTTATGCGTTATGCGTTATGCGTTATGCGTTATGCGTTATGCGTTATGCGTTATGCGTTATGCGTTATGCGTTATGCGTTATGCGTTAAGCGTTATTTGCGTTATGGGTTATGCGTTATGCGTTATGCGTTATGCGTTATGCGTTATGCGTTATGCGTTATGCGTTATGCGTTATGCGTTATGCGTTATGCGTTATGCGTTATTTGCGTTATGCGTTATGCGTTATGCGTTATGCGTTATGCGTTATGCGTTATGCGTTATGCGTTGTGCGTTGTGCGTTGTGCGTTGTGCGTTGTGCGTTGTGCGTTGTGCGTTGTGCGTTGTGCGTTCTGCGTTATGCGTTATGCGTTATGCGTTATGCGTTATGCGTTATGCGTTATGCGTTATGCGTTATGCGTTATGCGTTATGCGTTATGCGTTATGCGTTATGCGTTATGCGTTATGCGTTATGCGTTATGCGTTATGCGTTATGCGTTATGCGTTATGCGTTATGCGTTATGTGTTATGCGTTATGGGTTATGAGTTTTGCGTTACGCGTTATGCGTTATGCGTTATGCGTTATGCGTTATGCGTTATGCGTTATGCGTTATGCGTTATGCGTTATGCGTTATGCGTTATGCGTTATGCGTTATGCGTTATGCGTTATGCGTTATGCGTTATGCGTTATGCGTTATGCGTTATGCGTTATGCGTTATGCGTTATGCGTTATGCGTTATGCGTTATGCGTTATGCGTTATGCGTTATGCGTTATGCGTTATGCGTTATGCGTTATGCGTTGTGCGTTGTGCGATGTGCGTTGTGCGTTGTGCGTTGTGCGTTGTGCGTTATGCGTTATGCGTTATGCGTTATGCGTTATGCGTTATGCGTTATGCGTTATGCGTTATGCGTTATGCGTTATGCGTTATGCGTTATGCGTTATGCGTTATGCGTTATGCGTTATGCGTTAAGCGTTATTTGCGTTATGGGTTATGCGTTATGCGTTATGCGTTATGCGTTATGCGTTATGCGTTATGCGTTATGCGTTATGCGTTATGCGTTATGCGTTATGCGTTATGCGTTATGCGTTATGCGTTATGCGTTATGCTTTATGCGTTATGCGTTATGCGTTATGCGTTATGCGTTATGCGTTATGCGTTATGCATTATGCGTTATGCGTTATGCGTTATGCGTTATGCGTTATGCGTTATGCGTTATGCGTTATGCGTTATGCGTTATGCGTTATGCGTTATGCGTTATGCGTTATGCGTTATGCGTTATGCGTTATGCGTTATGCGTTATGCGTTATGCGTTATACGTTATGCGTTATGCGTTATGCGTTATACGTTATGCGTTATGCGTTATGCGTTATGCGTTATGCGTTATGCGTTATGCGTTATGCGTTATGCGTTATGCGTTATGCGTTATTTGCGTTATGCGTTATGCGTTATGCGTTATGCGTTATGCGTTGTGCGTTGTGCGTTGTGCGTTGTGCGTTGTGCGTTGTGCGTTGTGCGTTGTGCGTTGTGCGTTGTGCGTTGTGCGTTCTGCGTTATGCGTTATGCGTTATGCGTTATGCGTTATGCGTTATGCGTTATGCGTTATGCGTTATGCGTTATGCGTTATGCGTTATGCGTTATGCGTTATGCGTTATGCGTTATGCGTTATGCGTTATGCGTTATGCGTTATGCGTTATGCGTTATGCGTTATGCGTTATGCGTTATGCGTTATGCGTTATGCGTTATGCGTTATGCGTTATGCGTTATGGGTTATGAGTTTTGCGTTACGCGTTATGCGTTATGCGTTATGCGTTATGCGTTATGCGTTATGCGTTATGCGTTATGCGTTATGCGTTATGCGTTATGCGTTATGCGTTATGCGTTATGCGTTATGCGTTATGCGTTATGCGTTATGCGTTATGCGTTATGAGTTTTGCGTTACGCGTTATGCGTTATGCGTTATGCGTTATGCGTTATGCGTTATGCGTTATGCGTTATGCGTTATGCGTTATGCGTTATGCGTTATGCGTTATGCGTTATGCGTTATGCGTTATGCGGTATGCGTTATGCGTTATGCGTTATGCGTTATGCGTTATGCGTTATGCGTTATGCGTTATGCGTTATGCGTTATGCGTTATGCGTTATGCGTTATGCGTTATGCGTTATGCGTTATGCGTTATGCGTTATGCGTTATGCGTTATGCGTTATGCGTTATGCGTTATGCGTTATGCGTTATGCGTTATGCGTTATGCGTTATGCGTTATGCGTTATGCGTTATGCGTTATGCGTTATGCGTTATGCGTTATGCGTTAAGCGTTATTTGCGTTATGGGTTATGCGTTATGCGTTATGCGTTATGCGTTATGCGTTATGCGTTATGCGTTATGCGTTATGCGTTATGCGTTATGCGTTATGCGTTATGCGTTATGCGTTATGCGTTATGCTTTAGGCGTTATGCGTAATGCGTTATGCGTTATGCGTTATGCGTTATGCGTTATGCGTTATGCGTTATGCGTTATGCGTTATGCGTTATGCGTTATGCGTTATGCGTTATGCGTTATGCGTTATGCGTTATGCGTTATGCGTTATGCGTTATGCGTTATGCGTTATGCGTTATGCGTTATGCGTTATGCGTTATTTGCGTTATGCGTTATGCGTTATGCGTTATGCGTTATGCGTTATGCGTTATGCGTTATGCGTTGTGCGTTGTGCGTTGTGCGTTGTGCGTTGTGCGTTGTGCGTTGTGCGTTGTGCGTTGTGCGTTCTGCGTTATGCGTTATGCGTTATGCGTTATGCGTTATGCGTTATGCGTTATGCGTTATGCGTTATGCGTTATGCGTTATGCGTTATGCGTTATGCGTTATGCGTTATGCGTTATGCGTTATGCGTTATGCGTTATGCGTTATGCGTTATGCGTTATGCGTTATGCGTTATGCGTTATGCGTTATGGGTTATGAGTTTTGCGTTACGCGTTATGCGTTATGCGTTATGCGTTATGCGTTATGCGTTATGCGTTATGCGTTATGCGTTATGCGTTATGCGTTATGCGTTATGCGTTATGCGTTATGCGTTATGCGTTATGCGTTATGCGTTATGCGTTATGCGTTATGCGTTATGCGTTATGCGTTATGCGTTATGCGTTATGCGTTTTGCGTTATGCGTTATGCGTTATGCGTTATGACTTTTGCATTATGCGTTATGCGTTATGCGTTATGCGTTATGGGCTATGCGTTATGCCTTATGGTTTATACGTCATGCGTTATGCGTTATGCGTTATGCGTTATGTGTTATGCGTTATGAGTTTTGCGTTACGCGTTATGCGTTATGCGTTATGCGTTATGCGTTATGCGTTATGCGTTATGCGTTATGCGTTATGCGTTATGCGTTATGCGTTATGCGTTATGCGTTATGCGTTATGCGTTATGCGTTATGCGTTATGCGTTATGCGTTATGCGTTATGCGTTAGGCGTTATGCGTTATGCGTTATGCGTTATGCGTTATGCGTTATGCGTTATGCGTTATGCGTTATGCGTTATGCGTTATGCGTTATGCGTTATGCGTTATGCGTTATGCGTTATGCGTTATGCGTTATGCGTTATGCGTTATGCGTTATGCGTTATGCGTTATGCGTTATGCGTTATGCGTTATGCGTTATGCGTTATGCGTTATGCGTTATGCGTTATGCGTTATGCGTTATGCGTTATGCGTTATGCGTTATGCGTTATGCGTTATGCGTTATGCGTTATGCGTTATGCGTTATGCGTTATGCGTTATGCGTTATGCGTTATGCGTTATGCTTTAGGCGTTATGCGTAATGCGTTATGCGTTATGCGTTATGCGTTATGCGTTATGCGTTATGCGTTATGCATTATGCGTTCTGCGTTATGCGTTATGCGTTATGCGTTATGCGTTATGCGTTATGCGTTATGCGTTATGCGTTATGCGTTATGCGTTATGCGTTATGCGTTATGCGTTATGCGTTATGCGTTATGCGTTATGCGTTATGCGTTATGCGTTATGCGTTATGCGTTATGCGTTATGCGTTATGCGTTATGCGTTATGCGTTATGCGTTATGCGTTATGCGTTATGCGTTATGCGTTATGCGTTATGCGTTATGCGTTATGCGTTATGCGTTATGCGTTATGCGTTATGCGTTATGCGTTATGCGTTATGCGTTATGCGTTATGCGTTATGCGTTATGCGTTATGCGTTATGCGTTATGAGTTTTGCGTTTTGCGTTATGCGTTATGCGTTATGCGTTAAGCGTTATGCGTTATGCGTTATGCTTATGCCATATGCGTTATGCGTTATGCGTTATGCGTTATGCGTTATGCGTTATGCGTTATGCGTTATGCGTTATGCGTTATGCGTTATGCGTTATGCGTTACGAGTTTTGCGTTACGCGTTATGCGTTATGCGTTATGCGTTATGCGTTATGCTTATGCCTTATGCGTTATGCGTTATGCGTTATGCGTTATGCGTTATGCGTTATGCGTTATGCGTTATGCGTTATGCGTTATGCGTTATGCGTTATGCGTTATGCGTTATGCGTTATGCGTTATGCGTTATGCGTTATGCGTTATGCGTTATGCGTTATGCGTTATGCGTTATGCGTTATGCGTTATGCGTTATGCGTTATGCGTTATGCGTTATGCGTTATGCGTTATGCGTTATGCGTTATGCGTTATGCGTTATGCGTTATGCGTTATGCGTTATGCGTTATGCGTTATGCGTTATGCGTTATGCGTTATGCGTTATGCGTTATGCGTTATGCGTTATGCGTTATGCGTTATGCGTTATGCGTTATGAGTTTTGCGTTACGCGTTATGCGTTATGCGTTATGCGTTATGCGTTATGCGTTATGCGTTATGCGTTATGCGTTATGCGTTATGCGTTATGCGTTATGCGTTATGCGTTATGCGTTATGCGTTATGCGTTATGCGTTATGCGTTATGCTTATGCCACATGCGTTATGCGTTATGCGTTATGCGTTATGCGTTATGCGTTATGCGTTATGCGTTATGCGTTATGCGTTATGCGTTATGCGTTATGCGTTATGCGTTATGCGTTATGCGTTATGCGTTATGCGTTATGCGTTATGCGTTATGCGTTATGCGTTATGCGTTATGCGTTATGCGTTATTTGCGTTATGCGTTATGCGTTATGCGTTATGCGTTATGCGTTATGCGTTATGCGTTGTGCGTTGTGCGTTGTGCGTTGTGCGTTGTGCGTTGTGCGTTGTGCGTTGTGCGTTGTGCGTTGTGCGTTGTGCGTTCTGCGTTATGCGTTATGCGTTATGCGTTATGCGTTATGCGTTATGCGTTATGCGTTATGCGTTGTGCGTTGTGCGTTGTGCGTTGTGCGTTGTGCGTTGTGCGTTGTGCGTTGTGCGTTCTGCGTTATGCGTTATGCGTTATGCGTTATGAGTTTTGTGTTACGCGTTATGCGTTATGCGTTATGCGTTATGCGTTATGCGTTATGCGTTATGCGTTATGCGTTATGCGTTATGCGTTATGCGTTATGCGTTATGCGGTATGCGTTATGCGTTATGCGTTATGCGTTATGCGTTATGCGTTATGCGTTATGCGTTATGCGTTATGCGTTATGCGTTATGCGTTATGCGTTATGCGTTATGCGTTATGCGTTATGCGTTATGCGTTATGCGTTGTGCGTTATGCGTTATGCGTTATGCGTTATGCGTTATGCGTTATGCGTTATGCGTTATGCGTTATGCGTTATGCGTTATGCGTTATGCGTTATGCGTTATGCGTTATGCGTTAAGCGTTATTTGCGTTATGGGTTATGCGTTATGCGTTATGCGTTATGCGTTATGCGTTATGCGTTATGCGTTATGCGTTATGCGTTATGCGTTATGCGTTATGCGTTATGCGTTATGCGTTATGCGTTATGCGTTATTTGCGTTATGCGTTATGCGTTATGCGTTATGCGTTATGCGTTATGCGTTATGCGTTATGCGTTGTGCGTTGTGCGTTGTGCGTTGTGCGTTGTGCGTTGTGCGTTGTGCGTTGTGCGTTGTGCGTTCTGCGTTATGCGTTATGCGTTATGCGTTATGCGTTATGCGTTATGCGTTATGCGTTATGCGTTATGCGTTATGCGTTATGCGTTATGCGTTATGCGTTATGCGTTATGCGTTATGCGTTATGCGTTATGCGTTATGCGTTATGTGTTATGCGTTATGGGTTATGAGTTTTGCGTTACGCGTTATGCGTTATGCGTTATGCGTTATGCGTTATGCGTTATGCGTTATGCGTTATGCGTTATGCGTTATGCGTTATGCGTTATGCGTTATGCGTTATGCGTTATGCGTTATGCGTTATGCGTTATGCGTTATGCGTTATGCGTTATGCGTTATGCGTTATGCGTTATGCGTTATGCGTTATGCGTTATGCGTTATGCGTTATGCGTTATGCGTTATGCGTTATGCGTTATGCGTTATGCGTTGTGCGTTGTGCGTTGTGCGATGTGCGTTGTGCGTTGTGCGTTGTGCGTTGTGCGTTATGCGTTATGCGTTATGCGTTATGCGTTATGCGTTATGCGTTATGCGTTATGCGTTATGCGTTATGCGTTATGCGTTATGCGTTATGCGTTATGCGTTATGCGTTATGCGTTATGCGTTAAGCGTTATTTGCGTTATGGGTTATGCGTTATGCGTTATGCGTTATGCGTTATGCGTTATGCGTTATGCGTTATGCGTTATGCGTTATGCGTTATGCGTTATGCGTTATGCGTTATGCGTTATGCGTTATGCTTTATGCGTTATGCGTTATGCGTTATGCGTTATGCGTTATGCGTTATGCGTTATGCGTTATGCGTTATGCGTTATGCGTTATGCGTTATGCGTTATGCGTTATGCGTTATGCGTTATGCGTTATGCGTTATGCGTTATGCGTTATGCGTTATGCGTTATGCGTTATGCGTTATGCGTTATGCGTTATGCGTTATACGTTATGCGTTATGCGTTATGCGTTATACGTTATGCGTTATGCGTTATGCGTTATGCGTTATGCGTTATGCGTTATGCGTTATGCGTTATGCGTTATGCGTTATGCGTTATGCGTTATTTGCGTTATGCGTTATGCGTTATGCGTTATGCGTTATGCGTTGTGCGTTGTGCGTTGTGCGTTGTGCGTTGTGCGTTGTGCGTTGTGCGTTGTGCGTTGTGCGTTCTGCGTTATGCGTTATGCGTTATGCGTTATGCGTTATGCGTTATGCGTTATGCGTTATGCGTTATGCGTTATGCGTTATGCGTTATGCGTTATGCGTTATGCGTTATGCGTTATGCGTTATGCGTTATGCGTTATGCGTTATGCGTTATGCGTTATGCGTTATGCGTTATGCGTTATGCGTTATGCGTTATGCGTTATGCGTTATGCGTTATGCGTTATGCGTTATGCGTTATGCGTTATGGGTTATGAGTTTTGCGTTACGCGTTATGCGTTATGCGTTATGCGTTATGCGTTATGCGTTATGCGTTATGCGTTATGCGTTATGCGTTATGCGTTATGCGTTATGCGTTATGCGTTATGCGTTATGAGTTTTGCGTTACGCGTTATGCGTTATGCGTTATGCGTTATGCGTTATGCGTTATGCGTTATGCGTTATGCGTTATGCGTTATGCGTTATGCGTTATGCGTTATGCGTTATGCGTTATGCGGTATGCGTTATGCGTTATGCGTTATGCGTTATGCGTTATGCGTTATGCGTTATGCGTTATGCGTTATGCGTTATGCGTTATGCGTTATGCGTTATGCGTTATGCGTTATGCGTTATGCGTTATGCGTTATGCGTTATGCGTTATGCGTTATGCGTTATGCGTTATGCGTTATGCGTTATGCGTTATGCGTTATGCGTTATGCGTTATGCGTTATGCGTTATGCGTTATGCGTTATGCGTTATGCGTTAAGCGTTATTTGCGTTATGGGTTATGCGTTATGCGTTATGCGTTATGCGTTATGCGTTATGCGTTATGCGTTATGCGTTATGCGTTATGCGTTATGCGTTATGCGTTATGCGTTATGCGTTATTTGCGTTATGCGTTATGCGTTATGCGTTATGCGTTATGCGTTATGCGTTATGCGTTATGCGTTATGCGTTATGCGTTGTGCGTTGTGCGTTGTGCGTTGTGCGTTGTGCGTTGTGCGTTGTGCGTTGTGCGTTGTGCGTTGTGCGTTGTGCGTTGTGCGTTGTGCGTTCTGCGTTATGCGTTATGCGTTATGCG
The DNA here is from genome assembly GCF_051020765.1 of Lasioglossum baleicum. Classification (NCBI taxonomy): domain Eukaryota; kingdom Metazoa; phylum Arthropoda; class Insecta; order Hymenoptera; family Halictidae; genus Lasioglossum; species Lasioglossum baleicum. The sequence goes on along the minus strand of NW_027469425.1, from coordinate 125,218 downwards.
TTATGCGTTATGCGTTATGCGTTATGCGTTATGCGTTATGCGTTATGCGTTATGCGTTATGCGTTATGCGTTATGCGTTATGCGTTATGCGTTATGCGTTATGCGTTATGCGTTATGCGTTATGCGTTATGCGTTATGCGTTATGCGTTATGCGTTATGCGTTATGTGTTATGCGTTATGGGTTATGAGTTTTGCGTTACGCGTTATGCGTTATGCGTTATGCGTTATGCGTTATGCGTTATGCGTTATGCGTTATGCGTTATGCGTTATGCGTTATGCGTTATGCGTTATGCGTTATGCGTTATGCGTTATGCGTTATGCGTTATGCGTTATGCGTTATGCTTATGCCATATGCGTTATGCGTTATGCGTTATGCGTTATGCGTTATGAGTTTTGCGTTACGCGTTATGCGTTATGCGTTATGCGTTATGCGTTATGCGTTATGCGTTATGCGTTGTGCGTTGTGCGTTGTGCGTTCTGCGTTATGCGTTATGCGTTATGCGTTATGCGTTATGCGTTATGCGTTATGCGTTATGCGTTATGCGTTATGCGTTATGCGTTATGCGTTATGCGTTATGCTTATGCCATATGCGTTATGCGTTATGCGTTATACGTTATGCGTTATGCGTTATGCGTTATGCGTTATGAGTTTTGCGTTACGCGTTATGCGTTATGCGTTATGCGTTATGCGTTATGCGTTATGCGTTATGCGTTATGCGTTATGCGTTATGCGTTATGCGTTATGCGTTATGCGTTATGCGGTATGCGTTATGCGTTATGCGTTATGCGTTATGCGCTATGCGTTATGCGTTATGCGTTATGCGTTATGCGTTATGCGTTATGCGTTATGCGTTATGCGTTATGCGTTATGCGTTATGCGTTATGCGTTATGCGTTATGCGTTATGCGTTATGCGTTATGCGTTATGCGTTATGCGTTATGCGTTATGCGTTATGCGTTATGCGTTATGCGTTATGCGTTAAGCGTTATTTGCGTTATGGGTTATGCGTTATGCGTTATGCGTTATGCGTTATGCGTTATGCGTTATGCGTTATGCGTTATGCGTTATGCGTTATGCGTTATTTGCGTTATGCGTTATGCGTTATGCGTTATGCGTTATGCGTTATGCGTTGTGCGTTGTGCGTTGTGCGTTGTGCGTTGTGCGTTGTGCGTTGTGCGTTGTGCGTTGTGCGTTCTGCGTTATGCGTTATGCGTTATGCGTTATGCGTTATGCGTTATGCGTTATGCGTTATGCGTTATGCGTTATGCGTTATGCGTTATGCGTTATGCGTTATGCGTTATGCGTTATGCGTTATGCGTTATGCGTTATGCGTTATGCGTTATGTGTTATGCGTTATGGGTTATGAGTTTTGCGTTACGCGTTATGCGTTATGCGTTATGCGTTATGCGTTATGCGTTATGCGTTATGCGTTATGCGTTATGCGTTATGCGTTGTGCGTTATGCGTTATGCGTTATGCGTTATGCGTTATGCGTTATGCGTTATGCGTTATGCGTTATGCGTTATGCGTTATGCGTTTTGCGTTATGCGTTATGCGTTATGCGTTGTGCGTTGTGCGATGTGCGTTGTGCGTTGTGCGTTGTGCGTTGTGCGTTATGCGTTATGCGTTATGCGTTATGCGTTATGCGTTATGCGTTATGCGTTATGCGTTATGCGTTATGCGTTATGCGTTATGCGTTATGCGTTATGCGTTATGCGTTATGCGTTATGCGTTATGCGTTAAGCGTTATTTGCGTTATGGGTTATGCGTTATGCGTTATGCGTTATGCGTTATGCGTTATGCGTTATGCGTTATGCGTTATGCGTTATGCGTTATGCGTTATGCGTTATGCGTTATGCGTTATGCTTTATGCGTTATGCGTTATGCGTTATGCGTTATGCGTTATGCGTTATGCGTTATGCGTTATGCGTTATGCGTTATGCGTTATGCGTTATGCGTAATGCGTTATGCGTTATGCGTTATGCGTTATGCGTTATGCGTTATGCGTTATGCGTTATGCGTTATGCGTTATGCGTTATGCGTTCTGCGTTATGCGTTATGCGTTATGCGTTATGCGTTATGCGTTATGCGTTATGCGTTATGCGTTATGCGTTATGCGTTATGCGTTATGCGTTATGCGTTATGCGTTATGCGTTATGCGTTATGCGTTATGCGTTATGCGTTATGCGTTATGCGTTATGCGTTATGCGTTATGCGTTATGCGTTATGGGTTATGAGTTTTGCGTTACGCGTTATGCGTTATGCGTTATGCGTTATGCGTTATGCGTTATGCGTTATGCGTTATGCGTTATGCGTTATGCGTTATGCGTTATGCGTTATGCGTTATGCGTTATGCGTTATGCGTTATGCGTTATGCGTTATGCGTTATGCGTTATGCGTTATACGTTATGCGTTATGCGTTATGCGTTATACGTTATGCGTTATGCGTTATGCGTTATGCGTTATGCGTTATGCGTTATGCGTTATGCGTTATGCGTTATGCGTTATGCGTTATTTGCGTTATGCGTTATGCGTTATGCGTTATGCGTTATGCGTTGTGCGTTGTGCGTTGTGCGTTGTGCGTTGTGCGTTGTGCGTTGTGCGTTGTGCGTTGTGCGTTCTGCGTTATGCGTTATGCGTTATGCGTTATGCGTTATGCGTTATGCGTTATGCGTTATGCGTTATGCGTTATGCGTTATGCGTTATGCGTTATGCGTTATGCGTTATGCGTTATGCGTTATGCGTTATGCGTTATGCGTTATGCGTTATGCGTTATGCGTTATGCGTTATGCGTTATGCGTTATGCGTTATGCGTTATGCGTTATGCGTTATGCGTTATGGGTTATGAGTTTTGCGTTACGCGTTATGCGTTATGCGTTATGCGTTATGCGTTATGCGTTATGCGTTATGCGTTATGCGTTATGCGTTATGCGTTATGCGTTATGCGTTATGCGTTATGCGTTATGCGTTATGCGTTATGCGTTATGCGTTATGAGTTTTGCGTTACGCGTTATGCGTTATGCGTTATGCGTTATGCGTTATGCGTTATGCGTTATGCGTTATGCGTTATGCGTTATGCGTTATGCGTTATGCGTTATGCGTTATGCGTTATGCGGTATGCGTTATGCGTTATGCGTTATGCGTTATGCGTTATGCGTTATGCGTTATGCGTTATGCGTTATGCGTTATGCGTTATGCGTTATGCGTTATGCGTTATGCGTTATGCGTTATGCGTTATGCGTTATGCGTTATGCGTTATGCGTTATGCGTTATGCGTTATGCGTTATGCGTTATGCGTTATGCGTTATGCGTTATGCGTTATGCGTTATGCGTTATGCGTTATGCGTTATGCGTTATGCGTTATGCGTTATGCGTTAAGCGTTATTTGCGTTATGGGTTATGCGTTATGCGTTATGCGTTATGCGTTATGCGTTATGCGTTATGCGTTATGCGTTATGCGTTATGCGTTATGCGTTATGCGTTATGCGTTATGCGTTATTTGCGTTATGCGTTATGCGTTATGCGTTATGCGTTATGCGTTATGCGTTATGCGTTATGCGTTATGCGTTGTGCGTTGTGCGTTGTGCGTTGTGCGTTGTGCGTTGTGCGTTGTGCGTTGTGCGTTGTGCGTTGTGCGTTGTGCGTTGTGCGTTGTGCGTTCTGCGTTATGCGTTATGCGTTATGCGTTATGCGTTATGCGTTATGCGTTATGCGTTATGCGTTATGCGTTATGCGTTATGCGTTATGCGTTATGCGTTATGCGTTATGCGTTATGCGTTATGCGTTATGCGTTATGCGTTATGCGTTATGCGTTATGCGTTATGCGTTATGCGTTATGTGTTATGCGTTATGGGTTATGAGTTTTGCGTTACGCGTTATGCGTTATGCGTTATGCGTTATGCGTTATGCGTTATGCGTTATGCGTTATGCGTTATGCGTTATGCGTTATGCGTTATGCGTTATGCGTTATGCGTTATGCGTTATGCGTTATGCGTTATGCGTTATGCTTATGCCATATGCGTTATGCGTTATGCGTTATGCGTTATGCGTTATGAGTTTTGCGTTACGCGTTATGCGTTATGCGTTATGCGTTATGCGTTATGCGTTATGCGTTATGCGTTATGCGTTATGCGTTGTGCGTTGTGCGTTGTGCGTTCTGCGTTATGCGTTATGCGTTATGCGTTATGCGTTATGCGTTATGCGTTATGCGTTATGCGTTATGCGTTATGCGTTATGCGTTATGCGTTATGCTTATGCCATATGCGTTATGCGTTATGCGTTATACGTTATGCGTTATGCGTTATGCGTTATGCGTTATGAGTTTTGCGTTACGCGTTATGCGTTATGCGTTATGCGTTATGCGTTATGCGTTATGCGTTATGCGTTATGCGTTATGCGTTATGCGTTATGCGTTATGCGTTATGCGTTATGCGGTATGCGTTATGCGTTATGCGTTATGCGTTATGCGCTATGCGTTATGCGTTATGCGTTATGCGTTATGCGTTATGCGTTATGCGTTATGCGTTATGCGTTATGCGTTATGCGTTATGCGTTATGCGTTATGCGTTATGCGTTATGCGTTATGCGTTATGCGTTATGCGTTATGCGTTATGCGTTATGCGTTATGCGTTATGCGTTATGCGTTATGCGTTATGCGTTAAGCGTTATTTGCGTTATGGGTTATGCGTTATGCGTTATGCGTTATGCGTTATGCGTTATGCGTTATGCGTTATGCGTTATGCGTTATGCGTTATGCGTTATGCGTTATGCGTTATTTGCGTTATGCGTTATGCGTTATGCGTTATGCGTTATGCGTTATGCGTTGTGCGTTGTGCGTTGTGCGTTGTGCGTTGTGCGTTGTGCGTTGTGCGTTGTGCGTTGTGCGTTCTGCGTTATGCGTTATGCGTTATGCGTTATGCGTTATGCGTTATGCGTTATGCGTTATGCGTTATGCGTTATGCGTTATGCTTTATGCGTTATGCGTTATGCGTTATGCGTTATGCGTTATGCGTTATGCGTTATGCGTTATGCGTTATGCGTTATGCGTTATGCGTTATGCGTTATGCGTTATGCGTTATGCGTTATGCGTTATGCGTTATGCGTTATGCGTTATGCGTTATGCGTTATGCGTTATGCGTTATGCGTTATGCGTTATGCGTTATGCGTTATGCGTTATGCGTTATGCGTTCTGCGTTATGCGTTATGCGTTATGCGTTATGCGTTATGCGTTATGCGTTATGCGTTATGCGTTATGCGTTATGCGTTATGCGTTATGCGTTATGCGTTATGCGTTATGCGTTATGCGTTATGCGTTATGCGTTATGCGTTATGCGTTATGCGTTATGCGTTATGCGTTATGCGTTATGCGTTATGGGTTATGAGTTTTGCGTTACGCGTTATGCGTTATGCGTTATGCGTTATGCGTTATGCGTTATGCGTTATGCGTTATGCGTTATGCGTTATGCGTTATGCGTTATGCGTTATGCGTTATGCGTTATGCGTTATGAGTTTTGCGTTACGCGTTATGCGTTATGCGTTATGCGTTATGCGTTATGCGTTATGCGTTATGCGTTATGCGTTATGCGTTATGCGTTATGCGTTATGCGTTATGCGGTATGCGTTATGCGTTATGCGTTATGCGTTATGCGTTATGCGTTATGCGTTATGCGTTATGCGTTATGCGTTATGCGTTATGCGTTATGCGTTATGCGTTATGCGTTATGCGTTATGCGTTATGCGTTATGCGTTATGCGTTATGCGTTATGCGTTATGCGTTATGCGTTATGCGTTATGCGTTATGCGTTATGCGTTATGCGTTATGCGTTATGCGTTATGCGTTAAGCGTTATTTGCGTTATGGGTTATGCGTTATGCGTTATGCGTTATGCGTTATGCGTTATGCGTTATGCGTTATGCGTTATGCGTTATGCGTTATGCGTTATGCGTTATGCGTTATGCGTTATGCGTTATGCGTTATGCGTTATGCGTTATGCGTTATGCGTTATGCGTTATGTGTTATGCGTTATGCGTTATACGTTATGCGTTATGCGTTATGCGTTATACGTTATGCGTTATGCGTTATGCGTTATGCGTTATGCGTTATGCGTTATGCGTTATGCGTTATGCGTTATGCGTTATGCGTTATTTGCGTTATGCGTTATGCGTTATGCGTTATGCGTTATGCGTTGTGCGTTGTGCGTTGTGCGTTGTGCGTTGTGCGTTGTGCGTTGTGCGTTGTGCGTTGTGCGTTCTGCGTTATGCGTTATGCGTTATGCGTTATGCGTTATGCGTTATGCGTTATGCGTTATGCGTTATGCGTTATGCGTTATGCGTTATGCGTTATGCGTTATGCGTTATGCGTTATGCGTTATGCGTTATGCGTTATGCGTTATGCGTTATGCGTTATGCGTTATGCGTTATGCGTTATGGGTTATGAGTTTTGCGTTACGCGTTATGCGTTATGCGTTATGCGTTATGCGTTATGCGTTATGCGTTATGCGTTATGCGTTATGCGTTATGCGTTATGCGTTATGCGTTATGCGTTATGCGTTATGCGTTATGCGTTATGCGTTATGCGTTATGAGTTTTGCGTTACGCGTTATGCGTTATGCGTTATGCGTTATGCGTTATGCGTTATGCGTTATGCGTTATGCGTTATGCGTTATGCGTTATGCGTTATGCGTTATGCGTTATGCGTTATGCGGTATGCGTTATGCGTTATGCGTTATGCGTTATGCGTTATGCGTTATGCGTTATGCGTTATGCGTTATGCGTTATGCGTTATGCGTTATGCGTTATGCGTTATGCGTTATGCGTTATGCGTTATGCGTTATGCGTTATGCGTTATGCGTTATGCGTTATGCGTTATGCGTTATGCGTTATGCGTTATGCGTTATGCGTTATGCGTTATGCGTTATGCGTTATGCGTTATGCGTTATGCGTTATGCGTTATGCGTTATGCGTTAAGCGTTATTTGCGTTATGGGTTATGCGTTATGCGTTATGCGTTATGCGTTATGCGTTATGCGTTATGCGTTATGCGTTATGCGTTATGCGTTATGCGTTATGCGTTATGCGTTATGCGTTATTTGCGTTATGCGTTATGCGTTATGCGTTATGCGTTATGCGTTATGCGTTATGCGTTATGCGTTATGCGTTGTGCGTTGTGCGTTGTGCGTTGTGCGTTGTGCGTTGTGCGTTGTGCGTTGTGCGTTGTGCGTTGTGCGTTGTGCGTTGTGCGTTGTGCGTTCTGCGTTATGCGTTATGCGTTATGCGTTATGCGTTATGCGTTATGCGTTATGCGTTATGCGTTATGCGTTATGCGTTATGCGTTATGCGTTATGCGTTATGCGTTATGCGTTATGCGTTATGCGTTATGCGTTATGCGTTATGCGTTATGCGTTATGCGTTATGCGTTATGCGTTATGCGTTATGTGTTATGCGTTATGGGTTATGAGTTTTGCGTTACGCGTTATGCGTTATGCGTTATGCGTTATGCGTTATGCGTTATGCGTTATGCGTTATGCGTTATGCGTTATGCGTTATGCGTTATGCGTTATGCGTTATGCGTTATGCGTTATGCGTTATGCGTTATGCGTTATGCTTATGCCATATGCGTTATGCGTTATGCGTTATGCGTTATGCGTTATGAGTTTTGCGTTACGCGTTATGCGTTATGCGTTATGCGTTATGCGTTATGCGTTATGCGTTATGCGTTATGCGTTATGCGTTGTGCGTTGTGCGTTGTGCGTTCTGCGTTATGCGTTATGCGTTATGCGTTATGCGTTATGCGTTATGCGTTATGCGTTATGCGTTATGCGTTATGCGTTATGCGTTATGCGTTATGCTTATGCCATATGCGTTATGCGTTATGCGTTATACGTTATGCGTTATGCGTTATGCGTTATGCGTTATGAGTTTTGCGTTACGCGTTATGCGTTATGCGTTATGCGTTATGCGTTATGCGTTATGCGTTATGCGTTATGCGTCATGCGTTATGCGTTATGCGTTATGCGTTATGCGTTATGCGGTATGCGTTATGCGTTATGCGTTATGCGTTATGCGCTATGCGTTATGCGTTATGCGTTATGCGTTATGCGTTATGCGTTATGCGTTATGCGTTATGCGTTATGCGTTATGCGTTATGCGTTATGCGTTATGCGTTATGCGTTATGCGTTATGCGTTATGCGTTATGCGTTATGCGTTATGCGTTATGCGTTATGCGTTATGCGTTATGCGTTATGCGTTATGCGTTAAGCGTTATTTGCGTTATGGGTTATGCGTTATGCGTTATGCGTTATGCGTTATGCGTTATGCGTTATGCGTTATGCGTTATGCGTTATGCGTTATGCGTTATGCGTTATGCGTTATTTGCGTTATGCGTTATGCGTTATGCGTTATGCGTTATGCGTTATGCGTTGTGCGTTGTGCGTTGTGCGTTGTGCGTTGTGCGTTGTGCGTTGTGCGTTGTGCGTTGTGCGTTCTGCGTTATGCGTTATGCGTTATGCGTTATGCGTTATGCGTTATGCGTTATGCGTTATGCGTTATGCGTTATGCGTTATGCGTTATGCGTTATGCGTTATGCGTTATGCGTTATGCGTTATGCGTTATGTGTTATGCGTTATGGGTTATGAGTTTTGCGTTACGCGTTATGCGTTATGCGTTATGCGTTATGCGTTATGCGTTATGCGTTATGCGTTATGCGTTATGCGTTATGCGTTGTGCGTTATGCGTTATGCGTTATGCGTTATGCGTTATGCGTTATGCGTTATGCGTTATGCGTTATGCGTTATGCGTTATGCGTTTTGCGTTATGCGTTATGCGTTATGCGTTGTGCGTTGTGCGATGTGCGTTGTGCGTTGTGCGTTGTGCGTTGTGCGTTATGCGTTATGCGTTATGCGTTATGCGTTATGCGTTATGCGTTATGCGTTATGCGTTATGCGTTATGCGTTATGCGTTATGCGTTATGCGTTATGCGTTATGCGTTATGCGTTAAGCGTTATTTGCGTTATGGGTTATGCGTTATGCGTTATGCGTTATGCGTTATGCGTTATGCGTTATGCGTTATGCGTTATGCGTTATGCGTTATGCGTTATGCGTTATGCGTTATGCGTTATGCTTTATGCGTTATGCGTTATGCGTTATGCGTTATGCGTTATGCGTTATGCGTTATGCGTTATGCGTTATGCGTTATGCGTTATGCGTTATGCGTTATGCGTTATGCGTTATGCGTTATGCGTTATGCGTTATGCGTTATGCGTTATGCGTTATGCGTTATGCGTTATGCGTTATGCGTTATGCGTTATGCGTTATGCGTTATGCGTTCTGCGTTATGCGTTATGCGTTATGCGTTATGCGTTATGCGTTATGCGTTATGCGTTATGCGTTATGCGTTATGCGTTATGCGTTATGCGTTATGCGTTATGCGTTATGCGTTATGCGTTATGCGTTATGCGTTATGCGTTATGCGTTATGCGTTATGCGTTATGCGTTATGCGTTATGCGTTATGGGTTATGAGTTTTGCGTTACGCGTTATGCGTTATGCGTTATGCGTTATGCGTTATGCGTTATGCGTTATGCGTTATGCGTTATGCGTTATGCGTTATGCGTTATGCGTTATGCGTTATGCGTTATGCGTTATGCGTTATGAGTTTTGCGTTACGCGTTATGCGTTATGCGTTATGCGTTATGCGTTATGCGTTATGCGTTATGCGTTATGCGTTATGCGTTATGCGTTATGCGTTATGCGTTATGCGGTATGCGTTATGCGTTATGCGTTATGCGTTATGCGTTATGCGTTATGCGTTATGCGTTATGCGTTATGCGTTATGCGTTATGCGTTATGCGTTATGCGTTATGCGTTATGCGTTATGCGTTATGCGTTATGCGTTATGCGTTATGCGTTATGCGTTATGCGTTATGCGTTATGCGTTATGCGTTATGCGTTATGCGTTATGCGTTATGCGTTATGCGTTATGCGTTAAGCGTTATTTGCGTTATGGGTTATGCGTTATGCGTTATGCGTTATGCGTTATGCGTTATGCGTTATGCGTTATGCGTTATGCGTTATGCGTTATGCGTTATGCGTTATGCGTTATGCGTTATGCGTTATGCGTTATGCGTTATGCGTTATGCGTTATGCGTTATGCGTTATGCGTTATGCGTTATGCGTTATGTGTTATGCGTTATGGGTTATGAGTTTTGCGTTACGCGTTATGCGTTATGCGTTATGCGTTATGCGTTATGCGTTATGCGTTATGCGTTATGCGTTATGCGTTGTGCGTTATGCGTTATGCGTTATGCGTTATGCGTTATGCGTTATGCGTTATGCGTTATGCGTTATGCGTTATGCGTTATGCGTTATGCGTTATGCGTTATGCGTTATGCGTTATGCGTTATGCGTTATGCGTTATGCGTTATGCGTTATGCGTTATGCTTATGCCATATGCGTTATGCGTTATGCGTTATGCGTTATGCGTTATGAGTTTTGCGTTACGCGTTATGCGTTATGCGTTATGCGTTATGCGTTATGCGTTATGCGTTATGCGTTATGCGTTATGCGTTGTGCGTTGTGCGTTGTGCGTTCTGCGTTATGCGTTATGCGTTATGCGTTATGCGTTATGCGTTATGCGTTATGCGTTATGCGTTATGCGTTATGCGTTATGCGTTATGCGTTATGCTTATGCCATATGCGTTATGCGTTATGCGTTATACGTTATGCGTTATGCGTTATGCGTTATGCGTTATGAGTTTTGCGTTACGCGTTATGCGTTATGCGTTATGCGTTATGCGTTATGCGTTATGCGTTATGCGTTATGCGTCATGCGTTATGCGTTATGCGTTATGCGTTATGCGTTATGCGGTATGCGTTATGCGTTATGCGTTATGCGTTATGCGCTATGCGTTATGCGTTATGCGTTATGCGTTATGCGTTATGCGTTATGCGTTATGCGTTATGCGTTATGCGTTATGCGTTATGCGTTATGCGTTATGCGTTATGCGTTATGCGTTATGCGTTATGCGTTATGCGTTATGCGTTATGCGTTATGCGTTATGCGTTATGCGTTATGCGTTATGCGTTATGCGTTAAGCGTTATTTGCGTTATGGGTTATGCGTTATGCGTTATGCGTTATGCGTTATGCGTTATGCGTTATGCGTTATGCGTTATGCGTTATGCGTTATGCGTTATGCGTTATGCGTTATTTGCGTTATGCGTTATGCGTTATGCGTTATGCGTTATGCGTTATGCGTTGTGCGTTGTGCGTTGTGCGTTGTGCGTTGTGCGTTGTGCGTTGTGCGTTGTGCGTTGTGCGTTCTGCGTTATGCGTTATGCGTTATGCGTTATGCGTTATGCGTTATGCGTTATGCGTTATGCGTTATGCGTTATGCGTTATGCGTTATGCGTTATGCGTTATGCGTTATGCGTTATGCGTTATGCGTTATGTGTTATGCGTTATGGGTTATGAGTTTTGCGTTACGCGTTATGCGTTATGCGTTATGCGTTATGCGTTATGCGTTATGCGTTATGCGTTATGCGTTATGCGTTATGCGTTGTGCGTTATGCGTTATGCGTTATGCGTTATGCGTTATGCGTTATGCGTTATGCGTTATGCGTTATGCGTTATGCGTTATGCGTTTTGCGTTATGCGTTATGCGTTATGCGTTGTGCGTTGTGCGATGTGCGTTGTGCGTTGTGCGTTGTGCGTTGTGCGTTATGCGTTATGCGTTATGCGTTATGCGTTATGCGTTATGCGTTATGCGTTATGCGTTATGCGTTATGCGTTATGCGTTATGCGTTATGCGTTATGCGTTATGCGTTATGCGTTAAGCGTTATTTGCGTTATGGGTTATGCGTTATGCGTTATGCGTTATGCGTTATGCGTTATGCGTTATGCGTTATGCGTTATGCGTTATGCGTTATGCGTTATGCGTTATGCGTTATGCGTTATGCGTTATGCTTTATGCGTTATGCGTTATGCGTTATGCGTTATGCGTTATGCGTTATGCGTTATGCGTTATGCGTTATGCGTTATGCGTTATGCGTTATGCGTTATGCGTTATGCGTTATGCGTTATGCGTTATGCGTTATGCGTTATGCGTTATGCGTTATGCGTTATGCGTTATGCGTTATGCGTTATGCGTTATGCGTTATGCGTTATGCGTTCTGCGTTATGCGTTATGCGTTATGCGTTATGCGTTATGCGTTATGCGTTATGCGTTATGCGTTATGCGTTATGCGTTATGCGTTATGCGTTATGCGTTATGCGTTATGCGTTATGCGTTATGCGTTATGCGTTATGCGTTATGCGTTATGCGTTATGCGTTATGCGTTATGCGTTATGCGTTATGGGTTATGAGTTTTGCGTTACGCGTTATGCGTTATGCGTTATGCGTTATGCGTTATGCGTTATGCGTTATGCGTTATGCGTTATGCGTTATGCGTTATGCGTTATGCGTTATGCGTTATGCGTTATGCGTTATGCGTTATGAGTTTTGCGTTACGCGTTATGCGTTATGCGTTATGCGTTATGCGTTATGCGTTATGCGTTATGCGTTATGCGTTATGCGTTATGCGTTATGCGTTATGCGTTATGCGGTATGCGTTATGCGTTATGCGTTATGCGTTATGCGTTATGCGTTATGCGTTATGCGTTATGCGTTATGCGTTATGCGTTATGCGTTATGCGTTATGCGTTATGCGTTATGCGTTATGCGTTATGCGTTATGCGTTATGCGTTATGCGTTATGCGTTATGCGTTATGCGTTATGCGTTATGCGTTATGCGTTATGCGTTATGCGTTATGCGTTATGCGTTATGCGTTAAGCGTTATTTGCGTTATGGGTTATGCGTTATGCGTTATGCGTTATGCGTTATGCGTTATGCGTTATGCGTTATGCGTTATGCGTTATGCGTTATGCGTTATGCGTTATGCGTTATGCGTTATGCGTTATGCGTTATGCGTTATGCGTTATGCGTTATGCGTTATGCGTTATGCGTTATGCGTTATGCGTTATGTGTTATGCGTTATGGGTTATGAGTTTTGCGTTACGCGTTATGCGTTATGCGTTATGCGTTATGCGTTATGCGTTATGCGTTATGCGTTATGCGTTATGCGTTGTGCGTTATGCGTTATGCGTTATGCGTTATGCGTTATGCGTTATGCGTTATGCGTTATGCGTTATGCGTTATGCGTTATGCGTTATGCGTTATGCGTTATGCGTTATGCGTTGTGCGTTGTGCGATGTGCGTTGTGCGTTGTGCGTTGTGCGTTGTGCGTTATGCGTTATGCGTTATGCGTTATGCGTTATGCGTTATGCGTTATGCGTTATGCGTTATGCGTTATGCGTTATGCGTTATGCGTTATGCGTTATGCGTTATGCGTTATGCGTTATGCGTTATGCGTTATGCGTTATGCGTTATGCGTTAAGCGTTATTTGCGTTATGGGTTATGCGTTATGCGTTATGCGTTATGCGTTATGCGTTATGCGTTATGCGTTATGCGTTATGCGTTATGCGTTATGCGTTATGCGTTATGCGTTATGCGTTATGCTTTATGCGTTATGCGTTATGCGTTATGCGTTATGCGTTATGCGTTATGCGTTATGCGTTATGCGTTATGCGTTATGCGTTATGCGTTATGCGTTATGCGTTATGCGTTATGCGTTATGCGTTATGCGTTATGCGTTATGCGTTATGCGTTATGCGTTATGCGTTATGCGTTATGCGTTATGCGTTATGCGTTATGCGTTATGCGTTATGCGTTATGCGTTATGCGTTCTGCGTTATGCGTTATGCGTTATGCGTTATGCGTTATGCGTTATGCGTTATGCGTTATGCGTTATGCGTTATGCGTTATGCGTTATGCGTTATGCGTTATGCGTTATGCGTTATGCGTTATGCGTTATGCGTTATGCGTTATGCGTTATGCGTTATGCGTTATGCGTTATGAGTTTTGCGTTACGCGTTACGCGTTATGCGTTATGCGTTATGCGTTATGCGTTATGCGTTATGCGTTATGCGTTATGCGTTATGCGTTATGCGTTATGCGTTATGCGTTATGCGTTATGCGTTATGCGTTATGCGTTATGCGTTATGCGTTATGCGTTATGCGTTATGCGTTATGCGTTATGCGTTATGCGTTATGCGTTATGCGTTATGCGTTATGCGTTATGCGTTATGCGTTATGCGTTATGCGTTATGCGTTATGCGTTATGCGTTATGCGTTATGCGTTATGCGTTATGCGTTATGCGTTATGCCTTATGCGTTATGCGTTATGCGTTATGCGTTATGCGTTATGCGTTATGCGTTATGCGTTATGCGTTATGCGTTATGCGTTATGCGTTAAGCGTTATTTGCGTTATGGGTTATGCGTTATGCGTTATGCGTTATGCGTTATGCGTTATGCGTTATGCGTTATGCGTTATGCGTTATGCGTTATGCGTTATGCGTTATGCGTTATGCGTTATGCGTTATGCGTTATTTGCGTTATGCGTTATGCGTTATGCGTTATGCGTTATGCGTTATGCGTTATGCGTTATGCGTTGTGCGTTGTGCGTTGTGCGTTGTGCGTTGTGCGTTGTGCGTTGTGCGTTGTGCGTTGTGCGTTGTGCGTTGTGCGTTGTGCGTTGTGCGTTGTGCGTTCTGCGTTATGCGTTATGCGTTATGCGTTATGCGTTATGCGTTATGCGTTATGCGTTATGCGTTATGCGTTATGCGTTATGCGTTATGCGTTATGCGTTATGCGTTATGCGTTATGCGTTATGCGTTATGCGTTATGCGTTATGCGTTATGCGTTATGCGTTATGCGTTATGCGTTATGCGTTATGTGTTATGCGTTATGGGTTATGAGTTTTGCGTTACGCGTTATGCGTTATGCGTTATGCGTTATGCGTTATGCGTTATGCGTTATGCGTTATGCGTTATGCGTTATGCGTTATGCGTTATGCGTTATGCGTTATGCGTTATGCGTTATGCGTTATGCGTTATGCGTTATGCGTTATGCGTTATGCTTATGCCATATGCGTTATGCGTTATGCGTTATGCGTTATGCGTTATGAGTTTTGCGTTACGCGTTATGCGTTATGCGTTATGCGTTATGCGTTATGCGTTATGCGTTATGCGTTATGCGTTATGCGTTATGCGTTATGCGTTATGCGTTATGCGTTATGCGTTATGCGTTATGCGTTATGCGTTATGCGTTATGCGTTATGCTTTAGGCGTTATGCGTAATGCGTTATGCGTTATGCGTTATGCGTTATGCGTTATGCGTTATGCGTTCTGCGTTATGCGTTATGCGTTATGCGTTATGCGTTATGCGTTATGCGTTATGCGTTATGCGTTATGCGTTATGCGTTATGCGTTATGCGTTATGCGTTATGCGTTATGCGTTATGCGTTATGCGTTATGCGTTATGCGTTATGCGTTATGCGTTATGCGTTATGCGTTATGCGTTATGCGTTATGCGTTATGCGTTATGCGTTATGCGTTATGCGTTATGCGTTATGCGTTATGCGTTATGCGTTATGCGTTATGCGTTATGCGTTATGCGTTATGCGTTATGCGTTATGCGTTATGCGTTATGCGTTATGCGTTATGCGTTATGCGTTATGCGTTATGCGTTATGCGTTATGCGTTATGCGTTATGCGTTATGCGTTATTTGCGTTATGCGTTATGCGTTATGCGTTATGCGTTATGCGTTGTGCGTTGTGCGTTGTGCGTTGTGCGTTGTGCGTTGTGCGTTGTGCGTTGTGCGTTGTGCGTTCTGCGTTATGCGTTATGCGTTATGCGTTATGCGTTATGCGTTATGCGTTATGCGTTATGCGTTATGCGTTATGCGTTATGCGTTATGCGTTATGCGTTATGCGTTATGCGTTATGCGTTATGCGTTATGCGTTATGCGTTATGCGTTATGCGTTATGCGTTATGCGTTATGCGTTATGCGTTATGCGTTATGCGTTATGCGTTATGCGTTATGGGTTATGAGTTTTGCGTTACGCGTTATGCGTTATGCGTTATGCGTTATGCGTTATGCGTTATGCGTTATGCGTTATGCGTTATGCGTTATGCGTTATGCGTTATGCGTTATGCGTTATGCGTTATGCGTTCTGCGTTATGCGTTATGCGTTATGCGTTATGCGTTATGCGTTATGCGTTATGCGTTATGCGTTATGCGTTATGCGTTATGCGTTATGCGTTATGCGTTATGCGTTATGCGTTATGCGTTATGCGTTATGCGTTATGCGTTATGCGTTATGCGTTATGCGTTATGCGTTATGCGTTATGCGTTATGCGTGATGCGTTATGCGTTATGCGGTATGCGTTATGCGTTATGCGTTATGCGTTATGCGTTATGCGTTATGCGTTATGCTTTATGCGTTATGCGTTATGCGTTATGCGTTATGCGTTATGCGTTATGCGTTATGCGTTATGCGTTATGCGTTATGCGTTATGCGTTATGCGTTATGCGTTATGAGTTTTGCGTTTTGCGTTATGCGTTATGCGTTATGCGTTATGCGTTATGCTTATGCCATATGCGTTATGCGTTATGCGTTATGCGTTATGCGTTATGCGTTATGCGTTATGCGTTATGCGTTATGCGTTATGAGTTTTGCGTTACGCGTTATGCGTTATGCGTTATGCGTTATGCGTTATGCTTATGCCTTATGCGTTATGCGTTATGCGTTATGCGTTATGCGTTATGCGTTATGCGTTATGCGTTATGCGTTATGCGTTATGCGTTATGCGTTATGCGTTATGCGTTATGCGTTATGCGTTATGCGTTATGCGTTATGCGTTATGCGTTATGCGTTATGCGTTATGCGTTATGCGTTATGCGTTATGCGTTATGCGTTATGAGTTTTGCGTTACGCGTTATGCGTTATGCGTTATGCGTTATGCGTTATGCGTTATGCGTTATTTGCGTTATGCGTTATGCGTTATGCGTTATGCGTTATGCGTTATGCGTTATGCGTTATGCGTTATGCGTTATGCGTTATGCGTTATGCGTTATGCGTTATGCGTTATGCGTTATGCGTTATGCGTTATGCGTTATGCGTTATGCGTTATGCGTTATGCGTTATGCGTTATGCGTTATGCGTTATGCGTTATGCGTTATGCGTTATGCGTTATGCGTTATGCGTTATGCGTTATGCGTTATGCGTTATGCGTTATGCGTTATGCGTTATGCGTTATGCGTTATGCGTTATGCGTTATGCGTTATGCGTTATGCGTTATGCGTTATGCGTTATGCGTTATGCGTTATGCGTTATGCGTTATGCGTTATGCGTTATGCGTTATGCGTTATGCGTTATGCGTTAAGCGTTATTTGCGTTATGGGTTATGCGTTATGCGTTATGCGTTATGCGTTATGCGTTATGCGTTATGCGTTATGCGTTATGCGTTATGCGTTATGCGTTATGCGTTATGCGTTATGCGTTATGCGTTATTTGCGTTATGCGTTATGCGTTATGCGTTATGCGTTATGCGTTATGCGTTATGCGTTGTGCGTTGTGCGATGTGCGTTGTGCGTTGTGCGTTGTGCGTTGTGCGTTGTGCGTTGTGCGTTCTGCGTTATGCGTTATGCGTTATGCGTTATGCGTTATGCGTTATGCGTTATGCGTTATGCGTTATGCGTTATGCGTTATGCGTTATGCGTTATGCGTTATGCGTTATGCGTTATGCGTTATGCGTTATGCGTTATGCGTTATGCGTTATGCGTTATGCGTTATGCGTTATGCGTTATGCGTTATGCGTTATGCGTTATGCGTTATGCGTTATGCGTTATGCGTTATGCGTTATGCGTTATGCGTTATGCGTTATGCGTTATGAGTTTTGCGTTACGCGTTATGCGTTATGCGTTATGCGTTATGCGTTATGCTTATGCCTTATGCGTTATGCGTTATGCGTTATGCGTTATGCGTTATGCGTTATGCGTTATGCGTTATGCGTTATGCGTTATGCGTTATGCGTTATGCGTTATGCGTTATGCGTTATGCGTTATGCGTTATGCGTTATGCGTTATGCGTTATGCGTTATGCGTTATGCGTTATGCGTTATGCGTTATGAGTTTTGCGTTACGCGTTATGCGTTATGCGTTATGCGTTATGCGTTATGCGTTATTTGCGTTATGCGTTATGCGTTATGCGTTATGCGTTATGCGTTATGCGTTATGCGTTATGCGTTATGCGTTATGCGTTATGCGTTATGCGTTATGCGTTATGCGTTATGCGTTATGCGTTATGCGTTATGCGTTATGCGTTATGCGTTATGCGTTATGCGTTATGCGTTATGCGTTATGCGTTATGCGTTATGCTTATGCCATATGCGTTATGCGTTATGCGTTATGCGTTATGCGTTATGCGTTATGAGTTTTGCGTTACGCGTTATGCGTTATGCGTTATGCGTTATGCGTTATGCGTTATGCGTTATGCGTTATGCGTTATGCGTTATGCGTTATGCGTTATGCGTTATACGTTATGCGTTATGCGTTATGCGTTATGCGTTATGCGTTATGCGTTATGCGTTATGCGTTATGCGTTATGCGTTATGCGTTATGCGTTATGCGTTATGCGTTATGCGTTATGCGTTATGCGTTATGCGTTGTGCGTTGTGCGTTATGCGTTATGCGTTATGCGTTATGCGTTATGCGTTATGCGTTATGCGTTATGCGTTATGCGTTATGCGTTATGCGTTATGCGTTATGCGTTATGCGTTATGCGTTATGCGTTATGCGTTATGCGTTATGCGTTATGCGTTATGCGTTATGCGTTATGCGTTATGCGTTATGCGTTATGCGTTATGCGTTATGCGTTATGCGTTATGCGTTATGCGTTATGCGTTATGCGTTATGCGTTATGCGTTATGAGTTTTGCGTTACGCGTTATGCGTTATGCGTTATGCGTTATGCGTTATGCGTTATGCGTTATGCGTTATGCGTTATGCGTTATGCGTTATTTGCGTTATGCGTTATGCGTTATGCGTTATGCGTTATGCGTTATGCGTTATGCGTTATGCGTTATGCGTTATGCGTTATGCGTTATGCGTTATGCGTTATGCGTTATGCGTTATGCGTTATGCGTTATGCGTTATGCGTTATGCGTTATGCGTTATGCGTTATGCGTTATGCGTTATGCGTTATGCGTTATGCGTTATGCGTTATGCGTTATGCGTTATGCGTTATGCGTTATGCGTTATGCGTTGTGCGTTGTGCGTTATGCGTTATGCGTTATGCGTTATGCGTTATGCGTTATGCGTTATGCGTTATGCGTTATGCGTTATGCGTTATGCGTTATGCGTTATGCGTTATGCGTTATGCGTTATGCGTTATGCGTTATGCGTTATGCGTTATGCGTTATGCGTTATGCGTTATGCGTTATGCGTTATGCGTTATGCGTTATGCGTTATGCGTTATGCGTTATGCGTTATGCGTTATGCGTTATGCGTTATGCGTTATGCGTTATGAGTTTTGCGTTACGCGTTATGCGTTATGCGTTATGCGTTATGCGTTATGCGTTATGCGTTATGCGTTATGCGTTATGCGTTATGCGTTATTTGCGTTATGCGTTATGCGTTATGCGTTATGCGTTATGCGTTATGCGTTATGCGTTATGCGTTATGCGTTACGCGTTATGCGTTATGCGTTATGCGTTATGCGTTATGCGTTATGCGTTATGCGTTATGCGTTATGCGTTATGCGTTATGCGTTATGCGTTATGCGTTATGCGTTATGCGTTATGCGTTATGCGTTATGCGTTATGCGTTATGCGTTATGCGTTATGCGTTATGCGTTATGCGTTATGCGTTGTGCGTTATGCGTTATGCGTTATGCGTTATGCGTTATGCGTTATGCGTTATGCGTTATGCGTTATGCGTTATGCGTTATGCGTTATGCGTTATGCGTTATGCGTTATGCGTTATGCGTTATGCGTTATGCGTTATGCGTTATGCGTTATGCGTTATGCGTTATGCGTTATGCGTTATGCGTTATGCGTTATGCGTTATGCGTTATGCGTTATGCGTTATGCGTTATGCGTTATGAGTTTTGCGTTACGCGTTATGCGTTATGCGTTATGCGTTATGCGTTATGCGTTATGCGTTATGCGTTATGCGTTATGCGTTATGCGTTATTTGCGTTATGCGTTATGCGTTATGCGTTATGCGTTATGCGTTATGCGTTATGCGTTATGCGTTATGCGTTATGCGTTATGCGTTATGCGTTATGCGTTATGCGTTATGCGTTATGCGTTATGCGTTATGCGTTATGCGTTATGCGTTATGCGTTATGCGTTATGCGTTATGCGTTATGCGTTATGCTTATGCCTTATGCGTTATGCGTTATGCGTTATGCGTTATGCGTTATGCGTTATGCGTTATGCGTTATGCGTTATGCTTATGCCTTATGCGTTATGCGTTATGCGTTATGCGTTATGCGTTATGCGTTATGCGTTATGCGTTATGCGTTATGCGTTATGCGTTATGCGTTATGCTTATGCCTTATGCGTTATGCGTTATGCGTTATGCGTTATGCGTTATGCGTTATGCGTTATGCGTTATGCGTTATGCGTTATGCTTATGCCTTATGCGTTATGCGTTATGCGTTATGCGTTATGCGTTATGCGTTATGCGTTATGCGTTATGCGTTATGCGTTATGCGTTATGCGTTATGCGTTATTTGCGTTATGCGTTATGCGTTATGCGTTATGCGTTATGCGTTATGCGTTATGCGTTATGCGTTATGCGTTATGCGTTATGCGTTATGCGTTATGCGTTATGCGTTATGCGTTATGCGTTATGAGTTTTGCGTTACGCGTTATGCGTTATGCGTTATGCGTTATGCGTTATGCGTTATGCGTTATTTGCGTTATGCGTTATGCGTTATGCGTTATGCGTTATGCGTTATGCGTTATGCGTTATGCGTTATGCGTTATGCGTTATGCGTTATGCGTTATGCGTTATGCGTTATGCGTTATGCGTTATGCGTTATGCGTTATGCGTTATGCGTTATGCGTTATGCGTTATGCGTTATGCGTTATGCGTTATGCGTTATGCGTTATGCGTTATGCGTTATGCGTTATGCGTTATGCGTTATGCGTTATGCGTTATGAGTTTTGCGTTACGCGTTATGCGTTATGCGTTATGCGTTATGCGTTATGCGTTATGCGTTATTTGCGTTATGCGTTATGCGTTATGCGTTATGCGTTATGCGTTATGCGTTATGCGTTATGCGTTATGCGTTATGCGTTATGCGTTATGCGTTATGCGTTATGCGTTATGCGTTATGCGTTATGCGTTATGCGTTATGCGTTATGCGTTATGCGTTATGCGTTATGCGTTATGCGTTATGCGTTATGCGTTATGCGTTATGCGTTATGCGTTATGCGTTATGCGTTATGCGTTATGCGTTATGCGTTATGCGTTATGCGTTATGCGTTATGCGTTATGCGTTATGCGTTATGCGTTATGCGTTATGCGTTATGCGTTATGCGTTATGCGTTATGCGTTATGCGTTATGCGTTATGCGTTATGCGTTATGCGTTATGCGTTATGCGTTATGCGTTATGCGTTATGCGTTAAGCGTTATTTGCGTTATGGGTTATGCGTTATGCGTTATGCGTTATGCGTTATGCGTTATGCGTTATGCGTTATGCGTTATGCGTTATGCGTTATGCGTTATGCGTTATGCGTTATGCGTTATGCGTTATTTGCGTTATGCGTTATGCGTTATGCGTTATGCGTTATGCGTTATGCGTTATGCGTTGTGCGTTGTGCGATGTGCGTTGTGCGTTGTGCGTTGTGCGTTGTGCGTTGTGCGTTGTGCGTTCTGCGTTATGCGTTATGCGTTATGCGTTATGCGTTATGCGTTATGCGTTATGCGTTATGCGTTATGCGTTATGCGTTATGCGTTATGCGTTATGCGTTATGCGTTATGCGTTATGCGTTATGCGTTATGCGTTATGCGTTATGCGTTATGCGTTATGCGTTATGCGTTATGCGTTATGCGTTATGCGTTATGCGTTATGCGTTATGCGTTATGCGTTATGCGTTATGCGTTATGCGTTATGCGTTATGAGTTTTGCGTTACGCGTTATGCGTTATGCGTTATGCGTTATGCGTTATGCTTATGCCTTATGCGTTATGCGTTATGCGTTATGCGTTATGCGTTATGCGTTATGCGTTATGCGTTATGCGTTATGCGTTATGCGTTATGCGTTATGCGTTATGCGTTATGCGTTATGCGTTATGCGTTATGCGTTATGCGTTATGCGTTATGCGTTATGCGTTATGCGTTATGCGTTATGCGTTATGAGTTTTGCGTTACGCGTTATGCGTTATGCGTTATGCGTTATGCGTTATGCGTTATTTGCGTTATGCGTTATGCGTTATGCGTTATGCGTTATGCGTTATGCGTTATGCGTTATGCGTTATGCGTTATGCGTTATGCGTTATGCGTTATGCGTTATGCGTTATGCGTTATGCGTTATGCGTTATGCGTTATGCGTTATGCGTTATGCGTTATGCGTTATGCGTTATGCGTTATGCGTTATGCGTTATGCTTATGCCATATGCGTTATGCGTTATGCGTTATGCGTTATGCGTTATGCGTTATGAGTTTTGCGTTACGCGTTATGCGTTATGCGTTATGCGTTATGCGTTATGCGTTATGCGTTATGCGTTATGCGTTATGCGTTATGCGTTATGCGTTATGCGTTATACGTTATGCGTTATGCGTTATGCGTTATGCGTTATGCGTTATGCGTTATGCGTTATGCGTTATGCGTTATGCGTTATGCGTTATGCGTTATGCGTTATGCGTTATGCGTTATGCGTTATGCGTTATGCGTTGTGCGTTGTGCGTTATGCGTTATGCGTTATGCGTTATGCGTTATGCGTTATGCGTTATGCGTTATGCGTTATGCGTTATGCGTTATGCGTTATGCGTTATGCGTTATGCGTTATGCGTTATGCGTTATGCGTTATGCGTTATGCGTTATGCGTTATGCGTTATGCGTTATGCGTTATGCGTTATGCGTTATGCGTTATGCGTTATGCGTTATGCGTTATGCGTTATGCGTTATGCGTTATGCGTTATGCGTTATGCGTTATGAGTTTTGCGTTACGCGTTATGCGTTATGCGTTATGCGTTATGCGTTATGCGTTATGCGTTATGCGTTATGCGTTATGCGTTATGCGTTATTTGCGTTATGCGTTATGCGTTATGCGTTATGCGTTATGCGTTATGCGTTATGCGTTATGCGTTATGCGTTATGCGTTATGCGTTATGCGTTATGCGTTATGCGTTATGCGTTATGCGTTATGCGTTATGCGTTATGCGTTATGCGTTATGCGTTATGCGTTATGCGTTATGCGTTATGCGTTATGCTTATGCCATATGCGTTATGCGTTATGCGTTATGCGTTATGCGTTATGAGTTTTGCGTTACGCGTTATGCGTTATGCGTTATGCGTTATGCGTTATGCGTTATGCGTTATGCGTTATGCGTTATGCGTTATGCGTTATGCGTTATGCGTTATGCGTTATGCGTTATGCGTTATGCGTTATGCGTTATGCGTTATGCGTTATGCGTTATGCGTTATGCGTTATGCGTTATGCGTTATGCGTTATGCGTTGTGCGTTATGCGTTATGCGTTATGCGTTATGCGTTATGCGTTATGCGTTATGCGTTATGCGTTATGCGTTATGCGTTATGCGTTATGCGTTATGCGTTATGCGTTATGCGTTATGCGTTATGCGTTATGCGTTATGCGTTATGCGTTATGCGTTATGCGTTATGCGTTATGCGTTATGCGTTATGCGTTATGCGTTATGCGTTATGCGTTATGCGTTATGCGTTATGCGTTATGAGTTTTGCGTTACGCGTTATGCGTTATGCGTTATGCGTTATGCGTTATGCGTTATGCGTTATGCGTTATGCGTTATGCGTTATGCGTTATTTGCGTTATGCGTTATGCGTTATGCGTTATGCGTTATGCGTTATGCGTTATGCGTTATGCGTTATGCGTTATGCGTTATGCGTTATGCGTTATGCGTTATGCGTTATGCGTTATGCGTTATGCGTTATGCGTTATGCGTTATGCGTTATGCGTTATGCGTTATGCGTTATGCGTTATGCGTTATGCTTATGCCTTATGCGTTATGCGTTATGCGTTATGCGTTATGCGTTATGCGTTATGCGTTATGCGTTATGCGTTATGCTTATGCCTTATGCGTTATGCGTTATGCGTTATGCGTTATGCGTTATGCGTTATGCGTTATGCGTTATGCGTTATGCGTTATGCGTTATGCGTTATGCTTATGCCTTATGCGTTATGCGTTATGCGTTATGCGTTATGCGTTATGCGTTATGCGTTATGCGTTATGCGTTATGCGTTATGCTTATGCCTTATGCGTTATGCGTTATGCGTTATGCGTTATGCGTTATGCGTTATGCGTTATGCGTTATGCGTTATGCGTTATGCGTTATGCGTTATTTGCGTTATGCGTTATGCGTTATGCGTTATGCGTTATGCGTTATGCGTTATGCGTTGTGCGTTGAGCGTTGTGCGTTGTGCGTTGTGCGTTGTGCGTTGTGCGTTGTGCGTTGTGCGTTCTGCGTTATGCGTTATGCGTTATGCGTTATGCGTTATGCGTTATGCGTTATGCGTTATGCGTTATGCGTTATGCGTTATGCGTTATGCGTTATGCGTTATGCGTTATGCGTTATGCGTTATGCGTTATGCGTTATGCGTTATGCGTTATGCGTTATGCGTTATGCGTTATGCGTTATGGGTTATGAGTTTTGCGTTACGCGTTATGGGTTATGCGTTATGCGTTATGCGTTATGCGTTATGCGTTATGCGTTATGCGTTATGCGTTATGCGTTATGCGTTATGCGTTATGCGTTATGCGTTATTTGCGTTATGCGTTATGCGTTATGCGTTATGCGTTATGCGTTATGCGTTGTGCGTTGTGCGTTGTGCGTTGTGCGTTGTGCGTTGTGCGTTGTGCGTTGTGCGTTGTGCGTTGTGCGTTCTGCGTTATGCGTTATGCGTTATGCGTTATGCGTTATGCGTTATGCGTTATGCGTTATGCGTTATGCGTTATGCGTTATGCGTTATGCGTTATGCGTTATGCGTTATGCGTTATGCGTTATGCGTTATGCGTTATGCGTTATGCGTTATGCGTTATGCGTTATGCGTTATGCGTTATGCGTTATGCGTTATGCGTTATGCGTTATGCGTTATGCGTTATGCGTTTTGCGTTATGCGTTATGCGTTATGCGTTATGACTTTTGCATTATGCGTTATGCGTTATGCGTTATGCGTTATGGGCTATGCGTTATGCCTTATGGTTTATACGTTATGCGTTATGCGTTATGCGTTATGCGTTATGTGTTATGCGTTATGAGTTTTGCGTTACGCGTTATGCGTTATGCGTTATGCGTTATGCGTTATGCGTTATGCGTTATGCGTTATGCGTTATGCGTTATGCGTTATGCGTTATGCGTTATGCGTTATGCGTTATGCGTTATGCGTTATGCGTTATGCGTTATGCGTTATGCGTTATGCGTTATGCTTATGCCATATGCGTTATGCGTTATGCGTTATGCGTTATGCGTTATGAGTTTTGCGTTACGCGTTATGCGTTATGCGTTATGCGTTATGCGTTATGCGTTATGCGTTATGCGTTATGCGTTATGCGTTATGCGTTATGCGTTATGCGTTATGCGTTATGCGTTATGCGTTATGCGTTATGCGTTATGCGTTATGCGTTGTGCGTTATGCGTTATGCGTTATGCGTTATGCGTTATGCGTTATGCGTTATGCGTTATGCGTTATGCGTTATGCGTTATGCGTTATGCGTTATGCGTTGTGCGTTATGCGTTATGCGTTATGCGTTATGCGTTATGCGTTATGCGTTATGCGTTATGCGTTATGCGTTATGCGTTATGCGTTATGCGTTATGCGTTATGCGTTATGCGTTATGCGTTATGCGTTATGCGTTATGCGTTATGCGTTATGCGTTATGCGTTATGCGTTATGCGTTATGCGTTATGCGTTATGCGTTATGCGTTATGCGTTATGCGTTATGCGTTATGCGTTATGCGTTATGCGTTATGAGTTTTGCGTTACGCGTTATGCGTTATGCGTTATGCGTTATGCGTTATGCGTTATGCGTTATGCGTTATGCGTTATGCGTTATGCGTTATTTGCGTTATGCGTTATGCGTTATGCGTTATGCGTTATGCGTTATGCGTTATGCGTTATGCGTTATGCGTTATGCGTTATGCGTTATGCGTTATGCGTTATGCGTTATGCGTTATGCGTTATGCGTTATGCGTTATGCGTTATGCGTTATGCGTTATGCGTTATGCGTTATGCGTTATGCGTTATGCGTTATGCGTTATGCTTATGCCTTATGCGTTATGCGTTATGCGTTATGCGTTATGCGTTATGCGTTATGCGTTATGCGTTATGCGTTATGCTTATGCCTTATGCGTTATGCGTTATGCGTTATGCGTTATGCGTTATGCGTTATGCGTTATGCGTTATGCGTTATGCGTTATGCGTTATGCGTTATGCTTATGCCTTATGCGTTATGCGTTATGCGTTATGCGTTATGCGTTATGCGTTATGCGTTATGCGTTATGCGTTATGCTTATGCCTTATGCGTTATGCGTTATGCGTTATGCGTTATGCGTTATGCGTTATGCGTTATGCGTTATGCGTTATGCGTTATGCGTTATGCGTTATGCGTTATTTGTGTTATGCGTTATGCGTTATGCGTTATGCGTTATGCGTTATGCGTTATGCGTTGTGCGTTGAGCGTTGTGCGTTGTGCGTTGTGCGTTGTGCGTTGTGCGTTGTGCGTTGTGCGTTCTGCGTTATGCGTTATGCGTTATGCGTTATGCGTTATGCGTTATGCGTTATGCGTTATGCGTTATGCGTTATGCGTTATGCGTTATGCGTTATGCGTTATGCGTTATGCGTTATGCGTTATGCGTTATGCGTTATGCGTTATGCGTTATGCGTTATGCGTTATGCGTTATGCGTTATGCGTTATGGGTTATGAGTTTTGCGTTACGCGTTATGGGTTATGCGTTATGCGTTATGCGTTATGCGTTATGCGTTATGCGTTATGCGTTATGCGTTATGCGTTATGCGTTATGCGTTATGCGTTATTTGCGT
The DNA here is from genome assembly GCF_051020765.1 of Lasioglossum baleicum. Lineage (NCBI taxonomy): Eukaryota > Metazoa > Arthropoda > Insecta > Hymenoptera > Halictidae > Lasioglossum > Lasioglossum baleicum. Next base: position 98,033 of record NW_027469425.1, on the reverse strand, counting down.
TATGCGTTATGCGTTATGCGTTATGCGTTATGCGTTATGCGTTGTGCGTTGTGCGTTGTGCGTTGTGCGTTGTGCGTTGTGCGTTGTGCGTTGTGCGTTGTGCGTTGTGCGTTCTGCGTTATGCGTTATGCGTTATGCGTTATGCGTTATGCGTTATGCGTTATGCGTTATGCGTTATGCGTTATGCGTTATGCGTTATGCGTTATGCGTTATGCGTTATGCGTTATGCGTTATGCGTTATGCGTTATGCGTTATGCGTTATGCGTTATGCGTTATGCGTTATGCGTTATGCGTTATGCGTTATGCGTTATGCGTTATGCGTTTTGCGTTATGCGTTATGCGTTATGCGTTATGACTTTTGCATTATGCGTTATGCGTTATGCGTTATGCGTTATGGGCTATGCGTTATGCCTTATGGTTTATACGTTATGCGTTATGCGTTATGCGTTATGCGTTATGTGTTATGCGTTATGAGTTTTGCGTTACGCGTTATGCGTTATGCGTTATGCGTTATGCGTTATGCGTTATGCGTTATGCGTTATGCGTTATGCGTTATGCGTTATGCGTTATGCGTTATGCGTTATGCGTTATGCGTTATGCGTTATGCGTTATGCGTTATGCGTTATGCGTTATGCGTTATGCGTTATGCTTATGCCATATGCGTTATGCGTTATGCGTTATGCGTTATGCGTTATGAGTTTTGCGTTACGCGTTATGCGTTATGCGTTATGCGTTATGCGTTATGCGTTATGCGTTATGCGTTATGCGTTATGCGTTATGCGTTATGCGTTATGCGTTATGCGTTATGCGTTATGCGTTATGCGTTATGCGTTATGCGTTATGCGTTGTGCGTTATGCGTTATGCGTTATGCGTTATGCGTTATGCGTTATGCGTTATGCGTTATGCGTTATGCGTTATGCGTTATGCGTTATGCGTTATGCGTTATGCGTTATGCGTTATGCGTTATGCTTATGCCTTATGCGTTATGCGTTATGCGTTATGCGTTATGCGTTATGCGTTATGCGTTATGCGTTATGCGTTATGCGTTATGCGTTATGCGTTATGCGTTATGCGTTATTTGCGTTATGCGTTATGCGTTATGCGTTATGCGTTATGCGTTATGCGTTATGCGTTGTGCGTTGTGCGTTGTGCGTTGTGCGTTGTGCGTTGTGCGTTGTGCGTTGTGCGTTGTGCGTTCTGCGTTATGCGTTATGCGTTATGCGTTATGCGTTATGCGTTATGCGTTATGCGTTATGCGTTATGCGTTATGCGTTATGCGTTATGCGTTATGCGTTATGCGTTATGCGTTATGCGTTATGCGTTATGCGTTATGCGTTATGCGTTATGCGTTATGCGTTATGCGTTATGCGTTATGCGTTATGCGTTATGGGTTATGAGTTTTGCGTTACGCGTTATGGGTTATGCGTTATGCGTTATGCGTTATGCGTTATGCGTTATGCGTTATGCGTTATGCGTTATGCGTTATGCGTTATGCGTTATGCGTTATGCGTTATGCGTTATGCGTTATTTGCGTTATGCGTTATGCGTTATGCGTTATGCGTTATGCGTTATGCGTTATGCGTTGTGCGTTGTGCGTTGTGCGTTGTGCGTTGTGCGTTGTGCGTTGTGCGTTGTGCGTTGTGCGTTCTGCGTTATGCGTTATGCGTTATGCGTTATGCGTTATGCGTTATGCGTTATGCGTTATGCGTTATGCGTTATGCGTTATGCGTTATGCGTTATGCGTTATGCGTTATGCGTTATGCGTTATGCGTTATGCGTTATGCGTTATGCGTTATGCGTTATGCGTTATGCGTTATGCGTTATGCGTTATGCGTTATGCGTTATGCGTTATGCGTTATGCGTTATGCGTTATGCGTTATGCGTTATGCGTTATGCGTTATGCGTTATGCGTTATGCGTTATGCGTTATGCGTTATGCGTTTTGCGTTATGCGTTATGCGTTATGCGTTATGACTTTTGCATTATGCGTTATGCGTTATGCGTTATGCGTTATGGGCTATGCGTTATGCCTTATGGTTTATACGTTATGCGTTATGCGTTATGCGTTATGCGTTATGTGTTATGCGTTATGAGTTTTGCGTTACGCGTTATGCGTTATGCGTTATGCGTTATGCGTTATGCGTTATGCGTTATGCGTTATGCGTTATGCGTTATGCGTTATGCGTTATGCGTTATGCGTTATGCGTTATGCGTTATGCGTTATGCTTATGCCATATGCGTTATGCGTTATGCGTTATGCGTTATGAGTTTTGCGTTACGCGTTATGCGTTATGCGTTATGCGTTATGCGTTATGCGTTATGCGTTATGCGTTATGCGTTATGCGTTATGCGTTATGCGTTATGCGTTATGCGTTATGCGTTATGCGTTATGCGTTATGCGTTATGCGTTATGCGTTATGCGTTATGCGTTATGCGTTATGCGTTATGCGTTATGCGTTATGCGTTGTGCGTTATGCGTTATGCGTTATGCGTTATGCGTTATGCGTTATGCGTTATGCGTTATGCGTTATGCGTTATGCGTTATGCGTTATGCGTTATGCGTTATGCGTTATGCGTTATGCGTTATGCGTTATGCGTTATGCGTTATGCGTTATGCGTTATGCGTTATGCGTTATGCGTTATGCGTTATGCGTTATGCGTTATGCGTTATGCGTTATGCGTTATGAGTTTTGCGTTACGCGTTATGCGTTATGCGTTATGCGTTATGCGTTATGCGTTATGCGTTATGCGTTATGCGTTATTTGCGTTATGCGTTATGCGTTATGCGTTATGTGTTATGCGTTATGCGTTATGCGTTATGCGTTATGCGTTATGCGTTATGCGTTATGCGTTATGCGTTATGCGTTATGCGTTATGCGTTATGCGTTATGCGTTATGCGTTATGCGTTATGCGTTATGCGTTATGCGTTATGCGTTATGCGTTATGCGTTATGCGTTATGCGTTATGCGTTATGCGTTATGCGTTATGCGTTATGCGTTATGCGTTATGCGTTATGCGTTATGCGTTATGCGTTATGCGTTATGAGTTTTGCGTTACGCGTTATGCGTTATGCGTTATGCGTTATGCGTTATGCGTTATGCGTTATGCGTTATGCGTTATTTGCGTTATGCGTTATGCGTTATGCGTTATGCGTTATGCGTTATGCGTTATGCGTTATGCGTTATGCGTTATGCGTTATGCGTTATGCGTTATGCGTTATGCGTTATGCGTTATGCGTTATGCGTTATGCGTTATGCGTTATGCGTTATGCGTTATGCGTTATGCGTTATGCGTTATGCGTTATGCGTTATGCTTATGCCATATGCGTTATGCGTTATGCGTTATGCGTTATGAGTTTTGCGTTACGCGTTATGCGTTATGCGTTATGCGTTATGCGTTATGCGTTATGCGTTATGCGTTATGCGTTATGCGTTATGCGTTATGCGTTATGCGTTATGCGTTATGCGTTATGCGTTATGCGTTATGCGTTATGCGTTATGCGTTATGCGTTATGCGTTATGCGTTATGCGTTATGCGTTATGCGTTATGCGTTATGCGTTATGCGTTGTGCGTTATGCGTTATGCGTTATGCGTTATGCGTTATGCGTTATGCGTTATGCGTTATGCGTTATGCGTTATGCGTTATGCGTTATGCGTTATGCGTTATGCGTTATGCGTTATGCGTTATGCGTTATGCGTTATGCGTTATGCGTTATGCGTTATGCGTTATGCGTTATGCGTTATGCGTTATGCGTTATGCGTTATGCGTTATGCGTTATGCGTTATGCGTTATGAGTTTTGCGTTACGCGTTATGCGTTATGCGTTATGCGTTATGCGTTATGCGTTATGCGTTATGCGTTATGCGTTATTTGCGTTATGCGTTATGCGTTATGCGTTATGTGTTATGCGTTATGCGTTATGCGTTATGCGTTATGCGTTATGCGTTATGCGTTATGCGTTATGCGTTATGCGTTATGCGTTATGCGTTATGCGTTATGCGTTATGCGTTATGCGTTATGCGTTATGCGTTATGCGTTATGCGTTATGCGTTATGCGTTATGCGTTATGCGTTATGCGTTATGCGTTATGCGTTATGCGTTATGCGTTATGCGTTATGCGTTATGCGTTATGAGTTTTGCGTTACGCGTTATGCGTTATGCGTTATGCGTTATGCGTTATGCGTTATGCGTTATGCGTTATGCGTTATGCGTTATGCGTTATTTGCGTTATGCGTTATGCGTTATGCGTTATGCGTTATGCGTTATGCGTTATGCGTTATGCGTTATGCGTTATGCGTTATGCGTTATGCGTTATGCGTTATGCGTTATGCGTTATGCGTTATGCGTTATGCGTTATGCGTTATGCGTTATGCGTTATGCGTTATGCGTTATGCGTTATGCGTTATGCGTTATGCGTTATGCGTTATGCGTTATGCTTATGCCTTATGCGTTATGCGTTATGCGTTATGCGTTATGCGTTATGCGTTATGCGTTATGCGTTGTGCGTTGTGCGTTGTGCGTTGTGCGTTGTGCGTTGTGCGTTGTGCGTTGTGCGTTGTGCGTTCTGCGTTATGCGTTATGCGTTATGCGTTATGCGTTATGCGTTATGCGTTATGCGTTATGCGTTATGCGTTATGCGTTATGCGTTATGCGTTATGCGTTATGCGTTATGCGTTATGCGTTATGCGTTATGCGTTATGCGTTATGCGTTATGGGTTATGAGTTTTGCGTTACGCGTTATGCGTTATGCGTTATGCGTTATGCGTTATGCGTTATGCGTTATGCGTTATGCGTTATGCGTTATGCGTTATGCGTTATGCGTTATGCGTTATGCGTTATGCGTTATGCGTTATGCGTTATGCGTTATGCGTTATGCGTTATGCGTTATGCGTTATGCGTTATGCGTTATGCGTTATGCGTTATGCGTTATGCGTTTTGCGTTATGCGTTATGCGTTATGCGTTATGACTTTTGCATTATGCGTTATGCGTTATGCGTTATGCGTTATGGGCTATGCGTTATGCCTTATGGTTTATACGTTATGCGTTATGCGTTATGCGTTATGCGTTATGTGTTATGCGTTATGAGTTTTGCGTTACGCGTTATGCGTTATGCGTTATGCGTTATGCGTTATGCGTTATGCGTTATGCGTTATGCGTTATGCGTTATGCGTTATGCGTTATGCGTTATGCGTTATGCGTTATGCGTTATGCGTTATGCGTTATGCGTTATGCGTTATGCGTTATGCGTTATGCGTTATGCGTTATGCGTTATGCGTTATGCGTTATGCGTTATGCGTTATGCGTTATGCGTTATGCGTTATGCGTTATGCGTTTTGCGTTATGCGTTATGCGTTATGACTTTTGCATTATGCGTTATGCGTTATGCGTTATGCGTTATGGGCTATGCGTTATGCCTTATGGTTTATACGTTATGCGTTATGCGTTATGCGATATGCGTTATGTGTTATGCGTTATGAGTCTTGCGTTACGCGTTATGCGTTATGCGTTATGCGTTATGCGTTATGCGTTATGCGTTATGCGTTATGCGTTATGCGTTATGCGTTATGCGTTATGCGTTATGCGTTATGCGTTATGCGTTATGCGTTATGCGTTATGCGTTATGCGTTATGCGTTATGCGTTATGCATTATGCGTTATGCGTTATGCGTTATGCGTTATGCGTTATGCGTTATGCGTTATGCGTTATGCGTTATGCGTTATGCGTTATGCGATATGCGTTATGTGTTATGCGTTATGAGTCTTGCGTTACGCGTTATGCGTTATGCGTTATGCGTTATGCGTTATGCGTTATGCGTTATGCGTTATGCGTTATGCGTTATGCGTTATGCGTTATGCGTTATGCGTTATGCGTTATGCGTTATGCGTTATGCGTTATGCGTTATGCGTTATGCATTATGCGTTATGCGTTATGCGTTATGCGTTATGCGTTATGCGTTATGCGTTATGCGTTATGCGTTATGCGTTATGCGTTATGCGTTATGCGTTATGCGTTATGCGTTATGCGTTATGCGTTATGCGTTATGCGTTATGCGTTATGCGTTATGCGTTATGCGTTATGCGTTATGCGTTATGCGTTATGCGTTATGCGTTATGCGTTATGCGTTATGCGTTATGCGTTATGCGTTATGCGTTATGCGTTATGCGTTATGCGTTATGCGTTATGCGTTATGCGTTATGCGTTATGCGTTATGCGTTTTGCGTTATGCGTTATGCGTTATGACTTTTGCATTATGCGTTATGCGTTATGGGCTATGCGTTATGCCTTATGGTTTATACGTTATGCGTTATGCGTTATGCGATATGCGTTATGTGTTATGCGTTATGAGTCTTGCGTTACGCGTTATGCGTTATGCGTTATGCGTTATGCGTTATGCGTTATGCGTTATGCGTTATGCGTTATGCGTTATGCGTTATGCGTTATGCGTTATGCGTTATGCGTTATGCGTTATGCGTTATGCGTTATGCGTTATGCGTTATGCATTATGCGTTATGCGTTATGCGTTATGCGTTATGCGTTATGCGTTATGCGTTATGCGTTATGCGTTATGCGTTATGCGTTATGCGTTATGCGTTATGCGATATGCGTTATGTGTTATGCGTTATGAGTCTTGCGTTACGCGTTATGCGTTATGCGTTATGCGTTATGCGTTATGCGTTATGCGTTATGCGTTATGCGTTATGCGTTATGCGTTATGCGTTATGCGTTATGCGTTATGCGTTATGCGTTATGCGTTATGCGTTATGCGTTATGCGTTATGCGTTATGCGTTATGCATTATGCGTTATGCGTTATGCGTTATGCGTTATGCGTTATGCGTTATGCGTTATGCGTTATGCGTTATGCGTTATGCGTTATGCGTTATGCGTTATGCTTATGCCATATGCGTTATGCGTTATGCGTTATGCGTTATGCGTTATGAGTTTTGCGTTACGCGTTATGCGTTATGCGTTATGCGTTATGCGTTATGCTTATGCCTTATGCGTTATGCGTTATGCGTTATGCGTTATGCGTTATGCGTTATGCGTTATGCGTTATGCGTTATGCGTTATGCGTTATGCGTTATGCGTTATGCGTTATGCGTTATGCGTTATGCGTTATGCGTTATGCGTTATGCGTTATGCGTTATGCGTTATGCGTTATGCGTTATGCGTTATGCGTTATGCGTTATGCGTTATGCGTTATGCGTTATGCGTTATGCGTTATGCGTTATGCGTTATGCGCTATGCGTTATGCGTTATGCGTTATGAGTTTTGCGTTTTGCGTTATGCGTTATGCGTTATGCGTTATGCGTTATGCGTTATGCTTATGCCATATGCGTTATGCGTTATGCGTTATACGTTATGCGTTATGCGTTATGCGTTATGCGTTATGAGTTTTGCGTTACGCGTTATGCGTTATGCGTTATGCGTTATGCGTTATGCGTTATGCGTTATGCGTTATGCGTTATGCGTTATGCGTTATGCGTTATGCGTTATGCGTTATGCGTTATGCGTTATGCGTTATGCGGTATGCGTTATGCGTTATGCGTTATGCGTTATGCGTTATGCGTTATGCGTTATGCGTTATGCGTTATGCGTTATGCGTTAGGCGTTATGCGTTATGCGTTATGCGTTATGCGTTATGCGTTATGCGTTATGCGTTATGCGTTATGCGTTATGCGTTATGCGTTATGCGTTATGCGTTATGCGTTATGCGTTATGCGTTATGCGTTATGCGTTATGCGTTATGCGTTATGCGTTATGCGTTATGCGTTATGCGTTATGCGTTATGCGTTATGCGTTATGCGTTATGCGTTATGCGTTATGCGTTATGCGTTATGCGTTATGCGTTATGCGTTATGCGTTATGCGTTATGCGTTATGCTTTAGGCGTTATGCGTAATGCGTTATGCGTTATGCGTTATGCGTTATGCGTTATGCGTTATGCGTTATGCGTTATGCGTTATGCGTTATGCGTTATGCGTTATGCGTTATGCGTTATGCGTTATGCGTTATGCGTTATGCGTTATGCGTTATGCGTTATGCGATATGCGTTATGTGTTATGCGTTATGAGTCTTGCGTTACGCGTTATGCGTTATGCGTTATGCGTTATGCGTTATGCGTTATGCGTTATGCGTTATGCGTTATGCGTTATGCGTTATGCGTTATGCGTTATGCGTTATGCGTTATGCGTTATGCGTTATGCGTTATGCGTTATGCGTTATGCATTATGCGTTATGCGTTATGCGTTATGCGTTATGCGTTATGCGTTATGCGTTATGCGTTATGCGTTATGCGTTATGCGTTATGCGTTATGCGTTATGCGTTATGCGTTATGCGTTATGCGTTATGCGTTATGCGTTATGCGTTATGCGTTATGCGTTATGCGTTATGCGTTATGCGTTATGCGTTATGCGTTATGCGTTATGCGTTATGCGTTATGCGTTATGCGTTATGCGTTATGCGTTATGCGTTATGCGTTATGCGTTATGCGTTATGCGTTATGCGTTATGCGTTATGCGTTATGCGTTTTGCGTTATGCGTTATGCGTTATGACTTTTGCATTATGCGTTATGCGTTATGGGCTATGCGTTATGCCTTATGGTTTATACGTTATGCGTTATGCGTTATGCGATATGCGTTATGTGTTATGCGTTATGAGTCTTGCGTTACGCGTTATGCGTTATGCGTTATGCGTTATGCGTTATGCGTTATGCGTTATGCGTTATGCGTTATGCGTTATGCGTTATGCGTTATGCGTTATGCGTTATGCGTTATGCGTTATGCGTTATGCGTTATGCGTTATGCGTTATGCATTATGCGTTATGCGTTATGCGTTATGCGTTATGCGTTATGCGTTATGCGTTATGCGTTATGCGTTATGCGTTATGCGTTATGCGTTATGCGTTATGCGATATGCGTTATGTGTTATGCGTTATGAGTCTTGCGTTACGCGTTATGCGTTATGCGTTATGCGTTATGCGTTATGCGTTATGCGTTATGCGTTATGCGTTATGCGTTATGCGTTATGCGTTATGCGTTATGCGTTATGCGTTATGCGTTATGCGTTATGCGTTATGCGTTATGCGTTATGCGTTATGCGTTATGCATTATGCGTTATGCGTTATGCGTTATGCGTTATGCGTTATGCGTTATGCGTTATGCGTTATGCGTTATGCGTTATGCGTTATGCGTTATGCGTTATGCTTATGCCATATGCGTTATGCGTTATGCGTTATGCGTTATGCGTTATGAGTTTTGCGTTACGCGTTATGCGTTATGCGTTATGCGTTATGCGTTATGCTTATGCCTTATGCGTTATGCGTTATGCGTTATGCGTTATGCGTTATGCGTTATGCGTTATGCGTTATGCGTTATGCGTTATGCGTTATGCGTTATGCGTTATGCGTTATGCGTTATGCGTTATGCGTTATGCGTTATGCGTTATGCGTTATGCGTTATGCGTTATGCGTTATGCGTTATGCGTTATGCGTTATGCGTTATGCGTTATGCGTTATGCGTTATGCGTTATGCGTTATGCGTTATGCGTTATGCGCTATGCGTTATGCGTTATGCGTTATGAGTTTTGCGTTTTGCGTTATGCGTTATGCGTTATGCGTTATGCGTTATGCGTTATGCTTATGCCATATGCGTTATGCGTTATGCGTTATACGTTATGCGTTATGCGTTATGCGTTATGCGTTATGAGTTTTGCGTTACGCGTTATGCGTTATGCGTTATGCGTTATGCGTTATGCGTTATGCGTTATGCGTTATGCGTTATGCGTTATGCGTTATGCGTTATGCGTTATGCGTTATGCGTTATGCGTTATGCGTTATGCGGTATGCGTTATGCGTTATGCGTTATGCGTTATGCGTTATGCGTTATGCGTTATGCGTTATGCGTTATGCGTTATGCGTTAGGCGTTATGCGTTATGCGTTATGCGTTATGCGTTATGCGTTATGCGTTATGCGTTATGCGTTATGCGTTATGCGTTATGCGTTATGCGTTATGCGTTATGCGTTATGCGTTATGCGTTATGCGTTATGCGTTATGCGTTATGCGTTATGCGTTATGCGTTATGCGTTATGCGTTATGCGTTATGCGTTATGCGTTATGCGTTATGCGTTATGCGTTATGCGTTATGCGTTATGCGTTATGCGTTATGCGTTATGCGTTATGCGTTATGCGTTATGCTTTAGGCGTTATGCGTAATGCGTTATGCGTTATGCGTTATGCGTTATGCGTTATGCGTTATGCGTTATGCGTTATGCGTTATGCGTTATGCGTTATGCGTTATGCGTTATGCGTTATGCGTTATGCGTTATGCGTTATGCGTTATGCGTTATGCGTTATGCGTTATGCGTTATGCGTTATGCGTTATGCGTTATGCGTTATGCGTTATGCGTTATGCGTTATGCGATATGCGTTATGTGTTATGCGTTATGAGTCTTGCGTTACGCGTTATGCGTTATGCGTTATGCGTTATGCGTTATGCGTTATGCGTTATGCGTTATGCGTTATGCGTTATGCGTTATGCGTTATGCGTTATGCGTTATGCGTTATGCGTTATGCGTTATGCGTTATGCGTTATGCGTTATGCATTATGCGTTATGCGTTATGCGTTATGCGTTATGCGTTATGCGTTATGCGTTATGCGTTATGCGTTATGCGTTATGCGTTATGCGTTATGCGTTATGCGTTATGCGTTATGCGTTATGCGTTATGCGTTATGCGTTATGCGTTATGCGTTATGCGTTATGCGTTATGCGTTATGCGTTATGCGTTATGCGTTATGCGTTATGCGTTATGCGTTATGCGTTATGCGTTATGCGTTATGCGTTATGCGTTATGCGTTATGCGTTATGCGTTATGCGTTATGCGTTATGCGTTATGCGTTTTGCGTTATGCGTTATGCGTTATGACTTTTGCATTATGCGTTATGCGTTATGGGCTATGCGTTATGCCTTATGGTTTATACGTTATGCGTTATGCGTTATGCGATATGCGTTATGTGTTATGCGTTATGAGTCTTGCGTTACGCGTTATGCGTTATGCGTTATGCGTTATGCGTTATGCGTTATGCGTTATGCGTTATGCGTTATGCGTTATGCGTTATGCGTTATGCGTTATGCGTTATGCGTTATGCGTTATGCGTTATGCGTTATGCGTTATGCGTTATGCATTATGCGTTATGCGTTATGCGTTATGCGTTATGCGTTATGCGTTATGCGTTATGCGTTATGCGTTATGCGTTATGCGTTATGCGTTATGCGTTATGCGATATGCGTTATGTGTTATGCGTTATGAGTCTTGCGTTACGCGTTATGCGTTATGCGTTATGCGTTATGCGTTATGCGTTATGCGTTATGCGTTATGCGTTATGCGTTATGCGTTATGCGTTATGCGTTATGCGTTATGCGTTATGCGTTATGCGTTATGCGTTATGCGTTATGCGTTATGCGTTATGCGTTATGCGTTATGCATTATGCGTTATGCGTTATGCGTTATGCGTTATGCGTTATGCGTTATGCGTTATGCGTTATGCGTTATGCGTTATGCGTTATGCGTTATGCGTTATGCTTATGCCATATGCGTTATGCGTTATGCGTTATGCGTTATGCGTTATGAGTTTTGCGTTACGCGTTATGCGTTATGCGTTATGCGTTATGCGTTATGCTTATGCCTTATGCGTTATGCGTTATGCGTTATGCGTTATGCGTTATGCGTTATGCGTTATGCGTTATGCGTTATGCGTTATGCGTTATGCGTTATGCGTTATGCGTTATGCGTTATGCGTTATGCGTTATGCGTTATGCGTTATGCGTTATGCGTTATGCGTTATGCGTTATGCGTTATGCGTTATGCGTTATGCGTTATGCGTTATGCGTTATGCGTTATGCGTTATGCGTTATGCGTTATGCGCTATGCGTTATGCGTTATGCGTTATGAGTTTTGCGTTTTGCGTTATGCGTTATGCGTTATGCGTTATGCGTTATGCGTTATGCTTATGCCATATGCGTTATGCGTTATGCGTTATACGTTATGCGTTATGCGTTATGCGTTATGCGTTATGAGTTTTGCGTTACGCGTTATGCGTTATGCGTTATGCGTTATGCGTTATGCGTTATGCGTTATGCGTTATGCGTTATGCGTTATGCGTTATGCGTTATGCGTTATGCGTTATGCGTTATGCGTTATGCGTTATGCGGTATGCGTTATGCGTTATGCGTTATGCGTTATGCGTTATGCGTTATGCGTTATGCGTTATGCGTTATGCGTTATGCGTTAGGCGTTATGCGTTATGCGTTATGCGTTATGCGTTATGCGTTATGCGTTATGCGTTATGCGTTATGCGTTATGCGTTATGCGTTATGCGTTATGCGTTATGCGTTATGCGTTATGCGTTATGCGTTATGCGTTATGCGTTATGCGTTATGCGTTATGCGTTATGCGTTATGCGTTATGCGTTATGCGTTATGCGTTATGCGTTATGCGTTATGCGTTATGCGTTATGCGTTATGCGTTATGCGTTATGCGTTATGCGTTATGCGTTATGCGTTATGCGTTATGCTTTAGGCGTTATGCGTAATGCGTTATGCGTTATGCGTTATGCGTTATGCGTTATGCGTTATGCGTTATGCGTTATGCGTTATGCGTTATGCGTTATGCGTTATGCGTTATGCGTTATGCGTTATGCGTTATGCGTTATGCGTTATGCGTTATGCGTTATGCGTTATGCGTTATGCGTTATGCGTTATGCGTTATGCGTTATGCGTTATGCGTTATGCGTTATGCGTTATGCGTTATGCGTTATGCGTTATGCGTTATGCGTTATGCGTTATGCGTTATGCGTTATGCGTTATGCGTTATGCGTTATGCGTTATGCGTTATGCGTTATGAGTTTTGCGTTTTGCGTTATGCGTTATGCGTTATGCGTTAAGCGTTATGCGTTATGCGTTATGCTTATGCCATATGCGTTATGCGTTATGCGTTATGCGTTATGCGTTATGCGTTATGCGTTATGCGTTATGCGTTATGCGTTATGAGTTTTGCGTTACGCGTTATGCGTTATGCGTTATGCGTTATGCGTTATGCTTATGCCTTATGCGTTATGCGTTATGCGTTATGCGTTATGCGTTATGCGTTATGCGTTATGCGTTATGCGTTATGCGTTATGCGTTATGCGTTATGCGTTATGCGTTATGCGTTATGCGTTATGCGTTATGCGTTATGCGTTATGCGTTATGCGTTATGCGTTATGCTTATGCCTTATGCGTTATGCGTTATGCGTTATGCGTTATGCGTTATGCGTTATGCGTTATGCGTTGTGCGTTGTGCGTTGTGCGTTGTGCGTTGTGCGTTGTGCGTTGTGCGTTGTGCGTTGTGCGTTCTGCGTTATGCGTTATGCGTTATGCGTTATGAGTTTTGCGTTACGCGTTATGCGTTATGCGTTATGCGTTATGCGTTATGCTTATGCCTTATGCGTTATGCGTTATGCGTTATGCGTTATGCGTTATGCGTTATGCGTTATGCGTTATGCGTTATGCGTTATGCGTTATGCGTTATGCGTTATGCGATATGCGTTATGTGTTATGCGTTATGAGTCTTGCGTTACGCGTTATGCGTTATGCGTTATGCGTTATGCGTTATGCGTTATGCGTTATGCGTTATGCGTTATGCGTTATGCGTTATGCGTTATGCGTTATGCGTTATGCGTTATGCGTTATGCGTTATGCGTTATGCGTTATGCGTTATGCGTTATGCATTATGCGTTATGCGTTATGCGTTATGCGTTATGCGTTATGCGTTATGCGTTATGCGTTATGCGTTATGCGTTATGCGTTATGCGTTATGCGTTATGCGTTATGCGTTATGCGTTATGCGTTATGCGTTATGCGTTATGCGTTATGCGTTATGCGTTATGCGTTATGCGTTATGCGTTATGCGTTATGCGTTATGCGTTATGCGTTATGCGTTATGCGTTATGCGTTATGCGTTATGCGTTATGCGTTATGCGTTATGCGTTATGCGTTATGCGTTATGCGTTTTGCGTTATGCGTTATGCGTTATGACTTTTGCATTATGCGTTATGCGTTATGGGCTATGCGTTATGCCTTATGGTTTATACGTTATGCGTTATGCGTTATGCGATATGCGTTATGTGTTATGCGTTATGAGTCTTGCGTTACGCGTTATGCGTTATGCGTTATGCGTTATGCGTTATGCGTTATGCGTTATGCGTTATGCGTTATGCGTTATGCGTTATGCGTTATGCGTTATGCGTTATGCGTTATGCGTTATGCGTTATGCGTTATGCGTTATGCGTTATGCGTTATGCATTATGCGTTATGCGTTATGCGTTATGCGTTATGCGTTATGCGTTATGCGTTATGCGTTATGCGTTATGCGTTATGCGTTATGCGTTATGCGATATGCGTTATGTGTTATGCGTTATGAGTCTTGCGTTACGCGTTATGCGTTATGCGTTATGCGTTATGCGTTATGCGTTATGCGTTATGCGTTATGCGTTATGCGTTATGCGTTATGCGTTATGCGTTATGCGTTATGCGTTATGCGTTATGCGTTATGCGTTATGCGTTATGCGTTATGCGTTATGCATTATGCGTTATGCGTTATGCGTTATGCGTTATGCGTTATGCGTTATGCGTTATGCGTTATGCGTTATGCGTTATGCGTTATGCGTTATGCGTTATGCTTATGCCATATGCGTTATGCGTTATGCGTTATGCGTTATGCGTTATGAGTTTTGCGTTACGCGTTATGCGTTATGCGTTATGCGTTATGCGTTATGCGTTATGCTTATGCCTTATGCGTTATGCGTTATGCGTTATGCGTTATGCGTTATGCGTTATGCGTTATGCGTTATGCGTTATGCGTTATGCGTTATGCGTTATGCGTTATGCGTTATGCGTTATGCGTTATGCGTTATGCGTTATGCGTTATGCGTTATGCGTTATGCGTTATGCGTTATGCGTTATGCGTTATGCGTTATGCGTTATGCGTTATGCGTTATGCGTTATGCGTTATGCGTTATGCGTTATGCGTTATGCGCTATGCGTTATGCGTTATGCGTTATGAGTTTTGCGTTTTGCGTTATGCGTTATGCGTTATGCGTTATGCGTTATGCGTTATGCTTATGCCATATGCGTTATGCGTTATGCGTTATACGTTATGCGTTATGCGTTATGCGTTATGCGTTATGAGTTTTGCGTTACGCGTTATGCGTTATGCGTTATGCGTTATGCGTTATGCGTTATGCGTTATGCGTTATGCGTTATGCGTTATGCGTTATGCGTTATGCGTTATGCGTTATGCGTTATGCGTTATGCGTTATGCGGTATGCGTTATGCGTTATGCGTTATGCGTTATGCGTTATGCGTTATGCGTTATGCGTTATGCGTTATGCGTTATGCGTTAGGCGTTATGCGTTATGCGTTATGCGTTATGCGTTATGCGTTATGCGTTATGCGTTATGCGTTATGCGTTATGCGTTATGCGTTATGCGTTATGCGTTATGCGTTATGCGTTATGCGTTATGCGTTATGCGTTATGCGTTATGCGTTATGCGTTATGCGTTATGCGTTATGCGTTATGCGTTATGCGTTATGCGTTATGCGTTATGCGTTATGCGTTATGCGTTATGCGTTATGCGTTATGCGTTATGCGTTATGCGTTATGCGTTATGCGTTATGCGTTATGCGTTATGCGTTATGCGTTATGCTTTAGGCGTTATGCGTAATGCGTTATGCGTTATGCGTTATGCGTTATGCGTTATGCGTTATGCGTTATGCGTTATGCGTTATGCGTTATGCGTTATGCGTTATGCGTTATGCGTTATGCGTTATGCGTTATGCGTTATGCGTTATGCGTTATGCGTTATGCGTTATGCGTTATGCGTTATGCGTTATGCGTTATGCGTTATGCGTTATGCGTTATGCGTTATGCGTTATGCGTTATGCGTTATGCGTTATGCGTTATGCGTTATGCGTTATGCGTTATGCGTTATGCGTTATGCGTTATGCGTTATGAGTTTTGCGTTTTGCGTTATGCGTTATGCGTTATGCGTTAAGCGTTATGCGTTATGCGTTATGCTTATGCCATATGCGTTATGCGTTATGCGTTATGCGTTATGCGTTATGCGTTATGCGTTATGCGTTATGCGTTATGCGTTATGAGTTTTGCGTTACGCGTTATGCGTTATGCGTTATGCGTTATGCGTTATGCTTATGCCTTATGCGTTATGCGTTATGCGTTATGCGTTATGCGTTATGCGTTATGCGTTATGCGTTATGCGTTATGCGTTATGCGTTATGCGTTATGCGTTATGCGTTATGCGTTATGCGTTATGCGTTATGCGTTATGCGTTATGCGTTATGCGTTATGCGTTATGCGTTATGCGTTATGCGTTATGCGTTATGCGTTATGCGTTATGCGTTATGCGTTATGCGTTATGCGTTATGCGTTATGCGTTATGCGTTATGCGTTATGCGTTATGCGTTATGCGTTATGCGTTATGAGTTTTGCGTTACGCGTTATGCGTTATGCGTTATGCGTTATGCGTTATGCGTTATTTGCGTTATGCGTTATGGGTTATGCGTTATGCGTTATGCGTTATGCGTTATGCGTTATGCGTTATGCGTTATGCGTTATGCGTTATGCGTTATGCGTTATGCGTTATGCGTTATGCTTATGCCACATGCGTTATGCGTTATGCTTATGCCACATGCGTTATGCGTTATGCGTTATGCGTTAAGCGTTATTTGCGTTATGGGTTATGCGTTATGCGTTATGGGTTATGCGTTATGCGTTATGCGTTATGCGTTATGCGTTATGCGTTATACGTTATGCGTTATGCGTTATGCGTTATGCGTTATGCGTTATGCGTTATGCGTTATGCGTTATGCGTTATGCGTTATGCGTTATGCGTTATGCGTTATGCGTTATGCGTTATGCGTTATGCGTTATGCGTTATGCGTTATGCGTTATGCGTTATGCGTTATGCGTTATGCGTTATGCTTATGCCACATGCGTTATGCGTTATGCGTTATGCGTTATGCGTTATGCGTTATGCGTTATGCGTTATGCGTTATGCGTTATGCGTTAAGCGTTATTTGCGTTATGGGTTATGCGTTATGCGTTATGGGTTATGCGTTATGCGTTATGCGTTATGCGTTATGCGTTATGCGTTATGCGTTATGCGTTATGCGTTATGCGTTATGCGTTATGCGTTATGCGTTATGCGTTATGCGTTATGCGTTATGCGTTATGCGTTATTTGCGTTATGCGTTATGCGTTATGCGTTATGCGTTATGCGTTATGCGTTGTGCGTTATGCGTTATGCGTTGTGCGTTGTGCGTTGTGCGTTGTGCGTTGTGCGTTGTGCGTTGTGCGTTGTGCGTTGTGCGTTGTGCGTTATGCGTTATGCGTTATGCGTTATGCGTTATGCGTTATGCGTTATGCGTTATGCGTTATGCGTTATGCGTTATGCGTTATGCGTTATGCGTTATGCGTTATGCGTTATGCGTTATGCGTTATGCGTTATGCGTTATGCGTTATGCGTTATGCGTTATGCGTTATGCGTTATGCGTTATGCGTTATGCGTTATGCGTTATGCGTTATGCGTTATGCGTTATGCGTTATGCGTTATGCGTTATGCGTTATGCGTTATGCGTTATGCGTTATGCGTTATGCGTTATGCGTTATGCGTTATTTGCGTTATGCGTTATGCGTTATGCGTTATGCGTTGTGCGTTGTGCGTTGTGCGTTGTGCGTTGTGCGTTGTGCGTTGTGCGTTGTGCGTTGTGCGTTGTGCGTTCTGCGTTATGCGTTATGCGTTATGCGTTATGCGTTATGCGTTATGCGTTATGCGTTATGCGTTATGCGTTATGCGTTATGCGTTATGCGTTATGCGTTATGCGTTATGCGTTATGCGTTATGCGTTATGCGTTATGCGTTATGCGTTATGCGTTATGCGTTATGCGTTATGCGTTATGCGTTATGCGTTATGCGTTATGCGTTATGGGTTATGAGTTTTGCGTTACGCGTTATGCGTTATGCGTTATGCGTTATGCGTTATGCGTTATGCGTTATGCGTTATGCGTTATGCGTTATGCGTTATGCGTTATGCGTTATGCGTTATGCGTTATGCGTTATGCGTTATGCGTTATGCGTTATGCGTTATGCGTTATGCGTTATGCGTTATGCGTTATGCGTTTTGCGTTATGCGTTATGCGTTATGCGTTATGCGTTATGACTTTTGCATTATGCGTTATGCGTTATGCGTTATGCGTTATGGGCTATGCGTTATGCCTTATGGTTTATACGTTATGCGTTATGCGTTATGCGTTATGCGTTATGTGTTATGCGTTATGAGTTTTGCGTTACGCGTTATGCGTTATGCGTTATGCGTTATGCGTTATGCGTTATGCGTTATGCGTTATGCGTTATGCGTTATGCGTTATGCGTTATGCGTTATGCGTTATGCGTTATGCGTTATGCGTTATGCGTTATGCGTTATGCGTTATGCGTTATGCGTTATGCGTTATGCGTTATGCGTTATGCGTTATGCGTTATGCGTTATGCGTTATGCGTTATGCGTTATGCGTTATGCGTTATGCGTTATGCGTTATGCGTTATGCGTTATGCGTTATGCGTTATGCGTTATGCGTTATGCGTTATGCGTTATGCGTTATGCGTTATGCGTTATGCTTATGCCATATGCGTTATGCGTTATGCGTTATGCGTTATGCGTTATGCTTATGCCATATGCGTTATGCGTTATGCGTTATGCGTTATGCGTTATGAGTTTTGCGTTACGCGTTATGCGTTATGCGTTATGCGTTATGCGTTATGCGTTATGCTTATGCCTTATGCGTTATGCGTTATGCGTTATGCGTTATGCGTTATGCGTTATGCGTTATGCGTTATGCGTTATGCGTTATGCGTTATGCGTTATGCGTTATGCGTTATGCGTTATGCGTTATGCGTTATGCGTTATGCGTTATGCGTTATGCGTTATGCGTTATGCGTTATGCGTTATGCGTTATGCGTTATGCGTTATGCGTTATGCGTTATGCGTTATGCGTTATGCGTTATGCGTTATGCGTTATGCGTTATGCGTTATGCGTTATGCGTTATGCGTTATGCGTTATGCGTTATGCGTTATGCGTTATGCGTTATGCGTTATGCGTTATGCGTTATGCGTTATGCGTTATGCGTTATGCGTTATGCGTTATGCGTTATGCGTTATGCGTTATGCGTTATGCGTTATGCGTTATGCGTTATGCGTTATGCGTTATGCGTTATGCGTTATGAGTTTTGCGTTACGCGTTATGCGTTATGCGTTATGCGTTATGCGTTATGCGTTATTTGCGTTATGCGTTATGCGTTATGCGTTATGCGTTATGCGTTATGCGTTATGCGTTATGCGTTATGCGTTATGCGTTATGCGTTATGCGTTATGCGTTATGCGTTATGCGTTATGCGTTATGCGTTATGCGTTATGCGTTATGCGTTATGCGTTATGCTTATGCCACATGCGTTATGCGTTATGCGTTATGCGTTATGCGTTATGCGTTATGCGTTATGCGTTATGCGTTATGCGTTATGCGTTATGGGCTATGCGTTATGCCTTATGGTTTATACGTTATGCGTTATGCGTTATGCGTTATGCGTTATGCGTTATGCGTTATGCGTTATGCGTTATGCGTTATGCGTTATGCGTTATGCGTTATGCGTTATGCGTTATGCGTTATGCGTTATGCGTTATGCGTTATGCGTTATGCGTTATGCGTTATGCGTTATGCGTTATGCGTTATGCGTTATGCGTTATGCGTTATGCGTTATGCGTTATGCGTTATGCGTTATGCGTTATGCGTTATGCGTTATGCGTTATGCGTTATGCGTTATGCGTTATGCGTTATGCGTTATGCGTTATGCTTATGCCATATGCGTTATGCGTTATGCGTTATGCGTTATGCGTTATGCGTTATGCTTATGCCATATGCGTTATGCGTTATGCGTTATGCGTTATGCGTTATGAGTTTTGCGTTACGCGTTATGCGTTATGCGTTATGCGTTATGCGTTATGCTTATGCCTTATGCGTTATGCGTTATGCGTTATGCGTTATGCGTTATGCGTTATGCGTTATGCGTTATGCGTTATGCGTTATGCGTTATGCGTTATGCGTTATGCGTTATGCGTTATGCGTTATGCGTTATGCGTTATGCGTTATGCGTTATGCGTTATGCGTTATGCGTTATGCGTTATGCGTTATGAGTTTTGCGTTACGCGTTATGCGTTATGCGTTATGCGTTATGCGTTATGCGTTATTTGCGTTATGCGTTATGCGTTATGCGTTATGCGTTATGCGTTATGCGTTATGCGTTATGCGTTATGCGTTATGCGTTATGCGTTATGCGTTATGCGTTATGCGTTATGCGTTATGCGTTATGCGTTATGCGTTATGCGTTATGCGTTATGCGTTATGCTTATGCCACATGCGTTATGCGTTATGCGTTATGCGTTATGCGTTATGCGTTATGCGTTATGCGTTATGCGTTATGCGTTAAGCGTTATTTGCGTTATGGGTTATGCGTTATGCGTTATGGGTTATGTGTTATGCGTTATGCGTTATGCGTTATGCGTTATGCGTTATGCGTTATGCGTTATGCGTTATGCGTTATGCGTTATGCGTTATGCGTTATGCGTTATGCGTTATGCGTTATGCGTTATGCGTTATGCGTTATGCGTTATGCGTTATGCGTTATGCGTTATGCGTTATGCGTTATGCGTTATGCGTTATGCGTTATGCGTTATGCGTTATGCGTTATGCGTTATGCGTTATGCGTTATGCGTTATGCGTTATGCGTTATGCGTTATGCGTTATGCGTTATGCGTTATGCGTTATGCGTTATGCGTTATGCGTTATGCGTTATGCGTTATGCGTTATGCGTTAAGCGTTATTTGCGTTATGGGTTATGCGTTATGCGTTATGGGTTATGCGTTATGCGTTATGCGTTATGCGTTATGCGTTATGCGTTATGCGTTATGCGTTATGCGTTATGCGTTATGCGTTATGCGTTATGCGTTATGCGTTATGCGTTATGCGTTATGCGTTATGCGTTATGCGTTATGCGTTATGCGTTATGCGTTATGCGTTATGCGTTATGCGTTATGCGTTATGCGTTATGCGTTATGCGTTATGCGTTATGCGTTATGCGTTATGCGTTATGCGTTATGCGTTATGCGTTATGCTTATGCCACATGCGTTATGCGTTATGCGTTATGCGTTATGCGTTATGCGTTATGCGTTATGCGTTATGCGTTATGCGTTATGCTTATGCCACATGCGTTATGCGTTATGCGTTATGCGTTATGCGTTATGCGTTATGCGTTATGCGTTATGCGTTATGCGTTATGCGTTATGCGTTATGCGTTATGCGTTATGCGTTATTTGCGTTATGCGTTATGCGTTATGCGTTATGCGTTATGCGTTATGCGTTATGCGTTATGCGTTATGCGTTATGCGTTATGCGTTATGCGTTATGCGTTATGCGTTATGCGTTATGCGTTGTGCGTTGTGCGTTGTGCGTTGTGCGTTGTGCGTTCTGCGTTATGCGTTATGCGTTATGCGTTATGCGTTATGCGTTATGCGTTATGCGTTATGCGTTATGCGTTATGCGTTATGCGTTAAGCGTTATTTGCGTTATGGGTTATGCGTTATGCGTTATGGGTTATGCGTTATGCGTTATGCGTTATGCGTTATGCGTTATGCGTTATGCGTTATGCGTTATGCGTTATGCGTTATGCGTTATGCGTTATGCGTTATGCGTTATGCGTTATGCGTTATGCGTTATGCGTTATGCGTTATGCGTTATGCGTTATGCGTTATGCGTTATGCGTTATGCGTTATGCGTTATGCGTTATGCGTTATGCGTTATGCGTTATGCGTTATGCGTTATGCGTTATGCGTTATGCGTTATGCGTTATGCGTTATGCGTTATGCGTTATGCGTTATGCGTTATGCGTTATGCGTTAAGCGTTATTTGCGTTATGGGTTATGCGTTATGCGTTATGGGTTATGCGTTATGCGTTATGCGTTATGCGTTATGCGTTATGCGTTATGCGTTATGCGTTATGCGTTATGCGTTATGCGTTATGCGTTATGCGTTATGCGTTATGCGTTATGCGTTATGCGTTATGCGTTATGCGTTATGCGTTATGCGTTATGCGTTATGCGTTATGCGTTATGCGTTATGCGTTATGCGTTATGCGTTATGCGTTATGCGTTATGCGTTATGCGTTATGCTTATGCCACATGCGTTATGCGTTATGCGTTATGCGTTATGCGTTATGCGTTATGCGTTATGCGTTAAGCGTTATTTGCGTTATGGGTTATGCGTTATGCGTTATGGGTTATGCGTTATGCGTTATGCGTTATGCGTTATGCGTTATGCGTTATGCGTTATGCGTTATGCGTTATGCGTTATGCGTTATGCGTTATGCGTTATGCGTTATGCGTTATGCGTTATGCGTTATGCGTTATGCGTTATGCGTTATGCGTTATGCGTTATGCGTTATGCGTTATGCGTTATGCGTTATGCGTTATGCGTTATGCGTTATGCGTTATGCGTTATGCGTTATGCGTTATGCGTTATGCGTTATGCGTTATGCGTTATGCGTTATGCGTTAAGCGTTATGCGTTATGCGTTATGCGTTATGCGTTATGCGTTGTGCGTTGTGCGTTGTGCGTTGTGCGTTGTGCGTTCTGCGTTATGCGTTATGCGTTATGCGTTATGCGTTATGCGTTATGCGTTATGCGTTATGCGTTATGCGTTATGCGTTATGCGTTAAGCGTTATTTGCGTTATGGGTTATGCGTTATGCGTTATGGGTTATGCGTTATGCGTTATGCGTTATGCGTTATGCGTTATGCGTTATGCGTTATGCGTTATGCGTTATGCGTTATGCGTTATGCGTTATGCGTTATGCGTTATGCGTTATGCGTTATGCGTTATGCGTTATGCGTTATGCGTTATGCGTTATGCGTTATGCGTTATGCGTTATGCGTTATGCGTTATGCGTTATGCGTTATGCGTTATGCGTTATGCGTTATGCGTTATGCGTTATGCGTTATGCGTTATGCGTTATGCGTTATGCGTTATGCGTTATGCGTTATGCGTTATGCGTTATGCGTTATGCGTTATGCGTTATGCGTTATGCGTTAAGCGTTATTTGCGTTATGGGTTATGCGTTATGCGTTATGGGTTATGCGTTATGCGTTATGCGTTATGCGTTATGCGTTATGCGTTATGCGTTATGCGTTATGCGTTATGCGTTATGCGTTATGCGTTATGCGTTATGCGTTATGCGTTATGCGTTATGCGTTATGCGTTATGCGTTATGCGTTATGCGTTATGCGTTATGCGTTATGCGTTATGCGTTATGCGTTATGCGTTATGCGTTATGCGTTATGCGTTATGCGTTATGCGTTATGCTTATGCCACATGCGTTATGCGTTATGCGTTATGCGTTATGCGTTATGCGTTATGCGTTATGCGTTAAGCGTTATTTGCGTTATGGGTTATGCGTTATGCGTTATGGGTTATGCGTTATGCGTTATGCGTTATGCGTTATGCGTTATGCGTTATGCGTTATGCGTTATGCGTTATGCGTTATGCGTTATGCGTTATGCGTTATGCGTTGTGCGTTGTGCGTTGTGCGTTGTGCGTTGTGCGTTGTGCGTTGTGCGTTGTGCGTTGTGCGTTCTGCGTTATGCGTTATGCGTTATGCGTTATGCGTTATGCGTTATGCGTTATGCGTTATGCGTTATGCGTTATGCGTTATGCGTTATGCGTTATGCGTTATGCGTTATGCGTTACGCGTTATGCGTTATGCGTTATGCGTTATGCGTTATGCGTTATGCGTTATGCGTTATGCGTTATGGGTTATGAGTTTTGCGTTACGCGTTATGCGTTATGCGTTATGCGTTATGCGTTATGCGTTATGCGTTATGCGTTATGCGTTATGCGTTATGCGTTATGCGTTATGCGTTATGCGTTATGCGTTATGCGTTATGCGTTATGCGTTATGCGTTATGCGTTATGCGTTATGCGTTATGCGTTATGCGTTATGCGTTATGCGTTATGCGTTATGCGTTATGCGTTATGCGTTATGCGTTATGCGTTATGCGTTATGCGTTATGCGTTAAGCGTTATTTGCGTTATGGGTTATGCGTTATGCGTTATGGGTTATGCGTTATGCGTTATGCGTTATGCGTTATGCGTTATGCGTTATGCGTTATGCGTTATGCGTTAAGCGTTATTTGCGTTATGGGTTATGCGTTATGCGTTATGGGTTATGCGTTATGCGTTATGCGTTATGCGTTATGCGTTATGCGTTATGCGTTATGCGTTATGCGTTATGCGTTATGCGTTATGCGTTATGCGTTGTGCGTTGTGCGTTGTGCGTTGTGCGTTGTGCGTTGTGCGTTGTGCGTTGTGCGTTGTGCGTTCTGCGTTATGCGTTATGCGTTATGCGTTATGCGTTATGCGTTATGCGTTATGCGTTATGCGTTATGCGTTATGCGTTATGCGTTATGCGTTATGCGTTATGCGTTATGCGTTACGCGTTATGCGTTATGCGTTATGCGTTATGCGTTATGCGTTATGCGTTATGCGTTATGCGTTATGGGTTATGAGTTTTGCGTTACGCGTTATGCGTTATGCGTTATGCGTTATGCGTTATGCGTTATGCGTTATGCGTTATGCGTTATGCGTTATGCGTTATGCGTTATGCGTTATGCGTTATGCGTTATGCGTTATGCGTTATGCGTTATGCGTTATGCGTTATGCGTTATGCGTTATGCGTTATGCGTTATGCGTTATGCGTTATGCGTTATGCGTTATGCGTTATGCGTTTTGCGTTATGCGTTATGCGTTATGCGTTATGCGTTATGACTTTTGCATTATGCGTTATGCGTTATGCGTTATGCGTTATGGGCTATGCGTTATGCCTTATGGTTTATACGTTATGCGTTATGCGTTATGCGTTATGCGTTATGTGTTATGCGTTATGAGTTTTGCGTTACGCGTTATGCGTTATGCGTTATGCGTTATGCGTTATGCGTTATGCGTTATGCGTTATGCGTTATTTGCGTTATGCGTTATGCGTTATGCGTTATGCGTTATGCGTTATGCGTTATGCTTATGCCACATGCGTTATGCGTTATGCGTTATGCGTTATGCGTTATGCGTTATGCGTTATGCGTTAAGCGTTATTTGCGTTATGGGTTATGCGTTATGCGTTATGGGTTATGCGTTATGCGTTATGCGTTATGCGTTATGCGTTATGCGTTATGCGTTATGCGTTATGCGTTATGCGTTATGCGTTATGCGTTATGCGTTATGCGTTATGCGTTATGCGTTATGCGTTATGCGTTATGCGTTATGCGTTATGCGTTATGCGTTATGCGTTATGCGTTATGCGTTATGCGTTATGCGTTATGCGTTATGCTTATGCCACATGCGTTATGCGTTATGCGTTATGCGTTAAGCGTTATTTGCGTTATGGGTTATGCGTTATGCGTTATGGGTTATGCGTTATGCGTTATGCGTTATGCGTTATGCGTTATGCGTTATGCGTTATGCGTTATGCGTTATGCGTTATGCGTTATGCGTTATGCGTTATGCGTTGTGCGTTGTGCGTTGTGCGTTGTGCGTTGTGCGTTGTGCGTTGTGCGTTGTGCGTTGTGCGTTGTGCGTTCTGCGTTATGCGTTATGCGTTATGCGTTATGCGTTATGCGTTATGCGTTATGCGTTATGCGTTATGCGTTATGCGTTATGCGTTATGCGTTATGCGTTATGCGTTATGCGTTACGCGTTATGCGTTATGCGTTATGCGTTATGCGTTATGCGTTATGCGTTATGCGTTATGCGTTATGGGTTATGAGTTTTGCGTTACGCGTTATGCGTTATGCGTTATGCGTTATGCGTTATGCGTTATGCGTTATGCGTTATGCGTTATGCGTTATGCGTTATGCGTTATGCGTTATGCGTTATGCGTTATGCGTTATGCGTTATGCGTTATGCGTTATGCGTTATGCGTTATGCGTTATGCGTTATGCGTTATGCGTTATGCGTTATGCGTTATGCGTTATGCGTTATGCGTTTTGCGTTATGCGTTATGCGTTATGCGTTATGCGTTATGACTTTTGCATTATGCGTTATGCGTTATGCGTTATGCGTTATGGGCTATGCGTTATGCCTTATGGTTTATACGTTATGCGTTATGCGTTATGCGTTATGCGTTATGTGTTATGCGTTATGAGTTTTGCGTTACGCGTTATGCGTTATGCGTTATGCGTTATGCGTTATGCGTTATGCGTTATGCGTTATGCGTTATTTGCGTTATGCGTTATGCGTTATGCGTTATGCGTTATGCGTTATGCGTTATGCGTTATTTGCGTTATGCGTTATGCGTTATGCGTTATGCGTTATGCGTTATGCGTTATGCTTATGCCACATGCGTTATGCGTTATGCGTTATGCGTTATGCGTTATGCGTTATGCGTTATGCGTTATGCGTTAAGCGTTATTTGCGTTATGGGTTATGCGTTATGCGTTATGGGTTATGCGTTATGCGTTATGCGTTATGCGTTATGCGTTATGCGTTATGCGTTATGCGTTATGCGTTATGCGTTATGCGTTATGCGTTATGCGTTATGCGTTATGCGTTATGCGTTATGCGTTATGCGTTATGCGTTATGCGTTATGCGTTATGCGTTATGCGTTATGCGTTATGCGTTATGCGTTATGCGTTATGCTTATGCCACATGCGTTATGCGTTATGCGTTATGCGTTATGCGTTATGCGTTATGCGTTATGCGTTATGCGTTATGCGTTATGCGTTATGCGTTATGCGTTATGCGTTATGCGTTATGCGTTATGCGTTAAGCGTTATTTGCGTTATGGGTTATGCGTTATGCGTTATGGGTTATGCGTTATGCGTTATGCGTTATGGGTTATGCGTTATGCGTTATGGGTTATGCGTTATGCGTTATGCGTTATGCGTTATGCGTTATACGTTATGCGTTATGCGTTATGCGTTATGCGTTATGCGTTATGCGTTATGCGTTATGCGTTATGCGTTATGCGTTATGCGTTATGAGTTTTGCGTTACGCGTTATGCGTTATGCGTTATGCGTTATGCGTTATGCGTTATTTGCGTTATGCGTTATGCGTTATGCGTTATGCGTTATGCGTTATGCGTTATGCGTTATGCGTTATGCGTTATGCGTTATGCGTTATGCGTTATGCGTTATGCGTTATGCGTTATGCGTTATGCGTTATGCGTTATGCGTTATGCTTATGCCACATGCGTTATGCGTTATGCGTTATGCGTTATGCGTTATGCGTTATGCGTTATGCGTTATGCGTTATGCGTTATGCGTTAAGCGTTATTTGCGTTATGGGTTATGCGTTATGCGTTATGGGTTATGCGTTATGCGTTATGCGTTATGCGTTATGCGTTATGCGTTATGCGTTATGCGTTATGCGTTATGCGTTATGCGTTATGCGTTATGCGTTATGCGTTATGCGTTATGCGTTAAGCGTTATTTGCGTTATGGGTTATGCGTTATGCGTTATGGGTTATGCGTTATGCGTTATGCGTTATGCGTTATGCGTTATGCGTTATGCGTTATGCGTTATGCGTTATGCGTTATGCGTTATGCGTTATGCGTTATGCGTTATGCGTTATGCGTTATGCGTTATGCGTTATGCGTTATGCGTTATGCGTTATGCGTTATGCGTTATGCGTTATGCGTTATGCGTTATGCGTTATGCGTTATGCGTTATGCGTTAAGCGTTATGCGTTATGCGTTATGCGTTATGCGTTATGCGTTATGCGTTATGCGTTATGCGTTATGCTTATGCCACATGCGTTATGCGTTATGCGTTATGCGTTATGCGTTATGCGTTATGCGTTATGCGTTATGCGTTATGCGTTATGCGTTAAGCGTTATTTGCGTTATGGGTTATGCGTTATGCGTTATGGGTTATGCGTTATGCGTTATGCGTTATGCGTTATGCGTTATGCGTTATGCGTTATGCGTTATGCGTTATGCGTTATGCGTTATGCGTTATTTGCGTTATGCGTTATGCGTTATGCGTTATGCGTTATGCGTTATGCGTTATGCGTTGTGCGTTATGCGTTGTGCGTTGTGCGTTGTGCGTTGTGCGTTGTGCGTTGTGCGTTGTGCGTTGTGCGTTGTGCGTTGTGCGTTGTGCGTTATGCGTTATGCGTTATGCGTTATGCGTTATGCGTTATGCGTTATGCGTTATGCGTTATGCGTTATGCGTTATGCGTTATGCGTTATGCGTTATGCGTTATGCGTTATGCGTTATGCGTTATGCGTTATGCGTTATGCGTTATGCGTTATGCGTTATGCGTTATGCGTTATGCGTTATGCGTTATGCGTTATGCGTTATGCGTTATGCGTTATGCGTTATGCGTTATGCGTTATGCGTTATGCGTTATGCGTTATGCGTTAAGCGTTATGCGTTATGCGTTATGCGTTATGCGTTATGCGTTATGCGTTATGCGTTATGCGTTATGCGTTATGCGTTATTTGCGTTATGCGTTATGCGTTATGCGTTATGCGTTATGCGTTGTGCGTTGTGCGTTGTGCGTTGTGCGTTGTGCGTTGTGCGTTGTGCGTTGTGCGTTGTGCGTTCTGCGTTATGCGTTATGCGTTGTGCGTTATGCGTTATGCGTTGTGCGTTGTGCGTTGTGCGTTGTGCGTTGTGCGTTGTGCGTTGTGCGTTGTGCGTTGTGCGTTGTGCGTTATGCGTTATGCGTTATGCGTTATGCGTTATGCGTTATGCGTTATGCGTTATGCGTTATGCGTTATGCGTTATGCGTTATGCGTTATGCGTTATGCGTTATGCGTTATGCGTTATGCGTTATGCGTTATGCGTTATGCGTTATGCGTTATGCGTTATGCGTTATGCGTTATGCGTTATGCGTTATGCGTTATGCGTTATGCGTTATGCGTTATGCGTTATGCGTTATGCGTTATGCGTTATGCGTTATGCGTTATGCGTTATGCGTTATGCGTTAAGCGTTATGCGTTATGCGTTATGCGTTATGCGTTATGCGTTATGCGTTATGCGTTATGCGTTATGCGTTATGCGTTATGCGTTATTTGCGTTATGCGTTATGCGTTATGCGTTATGCGTTATGCGTTGTGCGTTGTGCGTTGTGCGTTGTGCGTTGTGCGTTGTGCGTTGTGCGTTGTGCGTTGTGCGTTCTGCGTTATGCGTTATGCGTTATGCGTTATGCGTTATGCGTTATGCGTTATGCGTTATGCGTTATGCGTTATGCGTTATGCGTTATGCGTTATGCGTTATGCGTTATGCGTTATGCGTTATGCGTTATGCGTTATGCGTTATGCGTTATGCGTTATGCGTTATGCGTTATGCGTTATGCGTTATGCGTTATGCGTTATGCGTTATGCGTTATGCGTTATGCGTTATGCGTTATGCTTATGCCACATGCGTTATGCGTTATGCGTTATGCGTTATGCGTTATGCGTTATGCGTTATGCGTTATGCGTTATGCGTTATGCGTTATGCGTTATGCGTTAAGCGTTATTTGCGTTATGGGTTATGCGTTATGCGTTATGCGTTATGCGTTATGCGTTATGCGTTATGCGTTATGCGTTATACGTTATGCGTTATGCGTTATGCGTTATGCGTTATGCGTTATGCGTTATGCGTTATGCGTTATGCGTTATGCGTTATGCGTTATGAGTTTTGCGTTACGCGTTATGCGTTATGCGTTATGCGTTATGCGTTATGCGTTATTTGCGTTATGCGTTATGCGTTATGCGTTATGCGTTATGCGTTATGCGTTATGCGTTATGCGTTATGCGTTATGCGTTATGCGTTATGCGTTATGCGTTATGCGTTATGCGTTATGCGTTATGCGTTATGCGTTATGCTTATGCCACATGCGTTATGCGTTATGCGTTATGCGTTATGCGTTATGCGTTATGCGTTATGCGTTATGCGTTATGCGTTATGCGTTAAGCGTTATTTGCGTTATGGGTTATGCGTTATGCGTTATGGGTTATGCGTTATGCGTTATGCGTTATGCGTTATGCGTTATGCGTTATGCGTTATGCGTTATGCGTTATGCGTTATGCGTTATGCGTTATGCGTTATGCGTTATGCGTTATGCGTTATGCGTTATGCGTTATGCGTTATGCGTTAAGCGTTATTTGCGTTATGGGTTATGCGTTATGCGTTATGGGTTATGCGTTATGCGTTATGCGTTATGCGTTATGCGTTATGCGTTATGCGTTATGCGTTATGCGTTATGCGTTATGCGTTATGCGTTATGCGTTATGCGTTATGCGTTATGCGTTATGCGTTATGCGTTATGCGTTATGCGTTATGCGTTATGCGTTATGCGTTATGCGTTATGCGTTATGCGGTATGCGTTATGCGTTATGCGTTATGCGTTATGCGTTATGCGTTATGCGTTATGCTTATGCCACATGCGTTATGCGTTATGCGTTATGCGTTATGCGTTATGCGTTATGCGTTATGCGTTATGCGTTATGCGTTAAGCGTTATTTGCGTTATGGGTTATGCGTTATGCGTTATGGGTTATGCGTTATGCGTTATGCGTTATGCGTTATGCGTTATGCGTTATGCGTTATGCGTTATGCGTTATGCGTTATGCGTTATGCGTTATTTGCGTTATGCGTTATGCGTTATGCGTTATGCGTTATGCGTTATGCGTTATGCGTTGTGCGTTATGCGTTATGCGTTGTGCGTTGTGCGTTGTGCGTTGTGCGTTGTGCGTTGTGCGTTGTGCGTTGTGCGTTGTGCGTTGTGCGTTATGCGTTATGCGTTATGCGTTATGCGTTATGCGTTATGCGTTATGCGTTATGCGTTATGCGTTATGCGTTATGCGTTATGCGTTATGCGTTATGCGTTATGCGTTATGCGTTATGCGTTATGCGTTATGCGTTATGCGTTATGCGTTATGCGTTATGCGTTATGCGTTATGCGTTATGCGTTATGCGTTATGCGTTATGCGTTATGCGTTATGCGTTATGCGTTATGCGTTATGCGTTATGCGTTATGCGTTATGCGTTATGCGTTAAGCGTTATGCGTTATGCGTTATGCGTTATGCGTTATGCGTTATGCGTTATGCGTTATGCGTTATGCGTTATGCGTTATTTGCGTTATGCGTTATGCGTTATGCGTTATGCGTTATGCGTTGTGCGTTGTGCGTTGTGCGTTGTGCGTTGTGCGTTGTGCGTTGTGCGTTGTGCGTTGTGCGTTCTGCGTTATGCGTTATGCGTTGTGCGTTATGCGTTATGCGTTGTGCGTTGTGCGTTGTGCGTTGTGCGTTGTGCGTTGTGCGTTGTGCGTTGTGCGTTGTGCGTTGTGCGTTATGCGTTATGCGTTATGCGTTATGCGTTATGCGTTATGCGTTATGCGTTATGCGTTATGCGTTATGCGTTATGCGTTATGCGTTATGCGTTATGCGTTATGCGTTATGCGTTATGCGTTATGCGTTATGCGTTATGCGTTATGCGTTATGCGTTATGCGTTATGCGTTATGCGTTATGCGTTATGCGTTATGCGTTATGCGTTATGCGTTATGCGTTATGCGTTATGCGTTATGCGTTAAGCGTTATGCGTTATGCGTTATGCGTTATGCGTTATGCGTTATGCGTTATGCGTTATGCGTTATGCGTTATGCGTTATTTGCGTTATGCGTTATGCGTTATGCGTTATGCGTTATGCGTTGTGCGTTGTGCGTTGTGCGTTGTGCGTTGTGCGTTGTGCGTTGTGCGTTGTGCGTTGTGCGTTCTGCGTTATGCGTTATGCGTTATGCGTTATGCGTTATGCGTTATGCGTTATGCGTTATGCGTTATGCGTTATGCGTTATGCGTTATGCGTTTTGCGTTATGCGTTATGCGTTATGCGTTATGCGTTATTTGCGTTATGCGTTATGCGTTATGCGTTATGCGTTATGCGTTGTGCGTTGTGCGTTGTGCGTTGTGCGTTGTGCGTTGTGCGTTGTGCGTTGTGCGTTGTGCGTTCTGCGTTATGCGTTATGCGTTAAGCGTTATTTGCGTTATGGGTTATGCGTTATGCGTTATGGGTTATGCGTTATGCGTTATGCGTTATGCGTTGTGCGTTATGCGTTATGCGTTGTGCGTTGTGCGTTGTGCGTTGTGCGTTGTGCGTTGTGCGTTGTGCGTTGTGCGTTGTGCGTTGTGCGTTATGCGTTATGCGTTATGCGTTATGCGTTATGCGTTATGCGTTATGCGTTATGCGTTATGCGTTATGCGTTATGCGTTATGCGTTATGCGTTATGCGTTATGCGTTATGCGTTATGCGTTATGCGTTATGCGTTATGCGTTATGCGTTATGCGTTATGCGTTATGCGTTATGCGTTATGCGTTATGCGTTATGCGTTATGCGTTATGCGTTATGCGTTATGCGTTATGCGTTATGCGTTATGCGTTATGCGTTATGCGTTATGCGTTATGCGTTAAGCGTTATGCGTTATGCGTTATGCGTTATGCGTTATGCGTTATGCGTTATGCGTTATGCGTTATGCGTTATGCGTTATGCGTTATTTGCGTTATGCGTTATGCGTTATGCGTTATGCGTTATGCGTTGTGCGTTGTGCGTTGTGCGTTGTGCGTTGTGCGTTGTGCGTTGTGCGTTGTGCGTTGTGCGTTCTGCGTTATGCGTTATGCGTTATGCGTTATGCGTTATGCGTTATGCGTTATGCGTTATGCGTTATGCGTTATGCGTTATGCTTTATGCGTTATGCGTTATGCGTTATGCGTTATGCGTTATGCGTTATGCGTTATGCGTTATGCGTTATGCGTTATGGGTTATGAGTTTTGCGTTACGCGTTATGCGTTATGCGTTATGCGTTATGCGTTATGCGTTATGCGTTATGCGTTATGCGTTATGCGTTATGCGTTATGCGTTATGCGTTATGCGTTATGCGTTATGCGTTATGCGTTATGCGTTATGCGTTATGCGTTATGCGTTATGCGTTATGCGTTATGCGTTATGCGTTATGCGTTATGCGTTATGCGTTATGCGTTATGCGTTATGCGTTATGCGTTATGCGTTATGCGTTTTGCGTTATGCGTTATGCGTTATGCGTTATGCGTTATGCGTTATGACTTTTGCATTATGCGTTATGCGTTATGCGTTATGCGTTATGGGCTATGCGTTATGCCTTATGGTTTATACGTTATGCGTTATGCGTTATGCGTTATGCGTTATGTGTTATGCGTTATGAGTTTTGCGTTACGCGTTATGCGTTATGCGTTATGCGTTATGCGTTATGCGTTATGCGTTATGCGTTATTTGCGTTATGCGTTATGCGTTATGCGTTATGCGTTATGCGTTATGCGTTATGCGTTATGCGTTATGCGTTATGCGTTATGCGTTATGCGTTATGCGTTATGCGTTATGCGTTATGCGTTATGCGTTATGCGTTATGCGTTATGCGTTATGCGTTATGCGTTATGCGTTATGCGTTATGCGTTATGCGTTATGCGTTATGCGTTATGCGTTATGCGTTATGAGTTTTGCGTTACGCGTTATGCGTTATGCGTTATGCGTTATGCGTTATGCGTTATTTGCGTTATGCGTTATGCGTTATGCGTTATGCGTTATGCGTTATGCGTTATGCGTTATGCGTTATGCGTTATGCGTTATGCGTTATGCGTTATGCGTTATGCGTTATGCGTTAAGCGTTATTTGCGTTATGGGTTATGCGTTATGCGTTATGGGTTATGCGTTATGCGTTATGCGTTATGCGTTATGCGTTATGCGTTATGCGTTATGCGTTATGCGTTATGCGTTATGCGTTATGCGTTATGCGTTATGCGTTATGCGTTATGCGTTATGCGTTATGCGTTATGCGTTATGCGTTATGCGTTATGCGTTAAGCGTTATTTGCGTTATGGGTTATGCGTTATGCGTTATGGGTTATGCGTTATGCGTTATGCGTTATGCGTTATGCGTTATGCGTTATGCGTTATGCGTTATGCGTTATGCGTTATGCGTTATGCGTTATGCGTTATGCGTTATGCGTTATGCGTTATGCGTTATGCGTTATGCGTTATGCGTTATGCGTTATGCGTTATGCGTTATGCGTTATGCGTTATGCGTTATGCGTTATGCGTTATGCGTTATGCGTTATGCGTTAAGCGTTATGCGTTATGCGTTATGCGTTATGCGTTATGCGTTATGCGTTATGCGTTATGCGTTATGCTTATGCCACATGCGTTATGCGTTATGCGTTATGCGTTATGCGTTATGCGTTATGCGTTATGCGTTATGCGTTATGCGTTAAGCGTTATTTGCGTTATGGGTTATGCGTTATGCGTTATGGGTTATGCGTTATGCGTTATGCGTTATGCGTTATGCGTTATGCGTTATGCGTTATGCGTTATGCGTTATGCGTTATGCGTTATGCGTTATTTGCGTTATGCGTTATGCGTTATGCGTTATGCGTTATGCGTTATGCGTTATGCGTTGTGCGTTATGCGTTGTGCGTTGTGCGTTGTGCGTTGTGCGTTGTGCGTTGTGCGTTGTGCGTTGTGCGTTGTGCGTTGTGCGTTGTGCGTTATGCGTTATGCGTTATGCGTTATGCGTTATGCGTTATGCGTTATGCGTTATGCGTTATGCGTTATGCGTTATGCGTTATGCGTTATGCGTTATGCGTTATGCGTTATGCGTTATGCGTTATGCGTTATGCGTTATGCGTTATGCGTTATGCGTTATGCGTTATGCGTTATGCGTTATGCGTTATGCGTTATGCGTTATGCGTTATGCGTTATGCGTTATGCGTTATGCGTTATGCGTTATGCGTTATGCGTTAAGCGTTATGCGTTATGCGTTATGCGTTATGCGTTATGCGTTATGCGTTATGCGTTATGCGTTATGCGTTATGCGTTATTTGCGTTATGCGTTATGCGTTATGCGTTATGCGTTATGCGTTGTGCGTTGTGCGTTGTGCGTTGTGCGTTGTGCGTTGTGCGTTGTGCGTTGTGCGTTGTGCGTTCTGCGTTATGCGTTATGCGTTGTGCGTTATGCGTTATGCGTTGTGCGTTGTGCGTTGTGCGTTGTGCGTTGTGCGTTGTGCGTTGTGCGTTGTGCGTTGTGCGTTGTGCGTTATGCGTTATGCGTTATGCGTTATGCGTTATGCGTTATGCGTTATGCGTTATGCGTTATGCGTTATGCGTTATGCGTTATGCGTTATGCGTTATGCGTTATGCGTTATGCGTTATGCGTTATGCGTTATGCGTTATGCGTTATGCGTTATGCGTTATGCGTTATGCGTTATGCGTTATGCGTTATGCGTTATGCGTTATGCGTTATGCGTTATGCGTTATGCGTTATGCGTTATGCGTTATGCGTTATGCGTTATGCGTTATGCGTTATGCGTTATGCGTTAAGCGTTATGCGTTATGCGTTATGCGTTATGCGTTATGCGTTATGCGTTATGCGTTATGCGTTATGCGTTATGCGTTATGCGTTATTTGCGTTATGCGTTATGCGTTATGCGTTATGCGTTATGCGTTGTGCGTTGTGCGTTGTGCGTTGTGCGTTGTGCGTTGTGCGTTGTGCGTTGTGCGTTGTGCGTTCTGCGTTATGCGTTATGCGTTATGCGTTATGCGTTATGCGTTATGCGTTATGCGTTATGCGTTATGCGTTATGCGTTATGCGTTATGCGTTATGCGTTATGCGTTATGCGTTATGCGTTATGCGTTATGCGTTATGCGTTATGCGTTATGCGTTATGCGTTATGCGTTATGCGTTATGCGTTATGCGTTATGCGTTATGCGTTATGCGTTATGCGTTATGCGTTATGCGTTATGCGTTATGCTTATGCCACATGCGTTATGCGTTATGCGTTATGCGTTATGCGTTATGCGTTATGCGTTATGCGTTATGCGTTATGCGTTATGCGTTATGCGTTATGCGTTAAGCGTTATTTGCGTTATGGGTTATGCGTTATGCGTTATGCGTTATGCGTTATGCGTTATGCGTTATGCGTTATGCGTTATACGTTATGCGTTATGCGTTATGCGTTATGCGTTATGCGTTATGCGTTATGCGTTATGCGTTATGCGTTATGCGTTATGCGTTATGAGTTTTGCGTTACGCGTTATGCGTTATGCGTTATGCGTTATGCGTTATTTGCGTTATGCGTTATGCGTTATGCGTTATGCGTTATGCGTTATGCGTTATGCGTTATGCGTTATGCGTTATGCGTTATGCGTTATGCGTTATGCGTTATGCGTTATGCGTTAAGCGTTATTTGCGTTATGGGTTATGCGTTATGCGTTATGGGTTATGGGTTATGCGTTATGCGTTATGCGTTATGCGTTATGCGTTATGCGTTATGCGTTATGCGTTATGCGTTATGCGTTATGCGTTATGCGTTATGCGTTATGCGTTATGCGTTATGCGTTATGCGTTATGCGTTATGCGTTATGCGTTATGCGTTATGCGTTATGCGTTATGCGTTATGCGTTATGCGTTATGCGTTATGCGTTATGCGTTATGCGTTATGCGTTATGCGTTATGCGTTATGCGTTATGCTTATGCCACATGCGTTATGCGTTATGCGTTATGCGTTATGCGTTATGCGTTATGCGTTATGCGTTATGCGTTATGCGTTATGCGTTAAGCGTTATTTGCGTTATGGGTTATGCGTTATGCGTTATGGGTTATGCGTTATGCGTTATGCGTTATGCGTTATGCGTTATGCGTTATGCGTTATGCGTTATGCGTTATGCGTTATGCGTTATTTGCGTTATGCGTTATGCGTTATGCGTTATGCGTTATGCGTTATGCGTTATGCGTTGTGCGTTATGCGTTATGCGTTGTGCGTTGTGCGTTGTGCGTTGTGCGTTGTGCGTTGTGCGTTGTGCGTTGTGCGTTGTGCGTTGTGCGTTATGCGTTATGCGTTATGCGTTATGCGTTATGCGTTATGCGTTATGCGTTATGCGTTATGCGTTATGCGTTATGCGTTATGCGTTATGCGTTATGCGTTATGCGTTATGCGTTATGCGTTATGCGTTATGCGTTATGCGTTATGCGTTATGCGTTATGCGTTATGCGTTATGCGTTATGCGTTATGCGTTATGCGTTATGCGTTATGCGTTATGCGTTATGCGTTATGCGTTATGCGTTATGCGTTATGCGTTATGCGTTATGCGTTATGCGTTATGCGTTATTTGCGTTATGCGTTATGCGTTATGCGTTATGCGTTATGCGTTGTGCGTTGTGCGTTGTGCGTTGTGCGTTGTGCGTTGTGCGTTGTGCGTTGTGCGTTGTGCGTTCTGCGTTATGCGTTATGCGTTGTGCGTTATGCGTTATGCGTTGTGCGTTGTGCGTTGTGCGTTGTGCGTTGTGCGTTGTGCGTTGTGCGTTGTGCGTTGTGCGTTGTGCGTTATGCGTTATGCGTTATGCGTTATGCGTTATGCGTTATGCGTTATGCGTTATGCGTTATGCGTTATGCGTTATGCGTTATGCGTTATGCGTTATGCGTTATGCGTTATGCGTTATGCGTTATGCGTTATGCGTTATGCGTTATGCGTTATGCGTTATGCGTTATGCGTTATGCGTTATGCGTTATGCGTTATGCGTTATGCGTTATGCGTTATGCGTTATGCGTTATGCGTTAAGCGTTATGCGTTATGCGTTATGCGTTATGCGTTATGCGTTATGCGTTATGCGTTATGCGTTATGCGTTATGCGTTATTTGCGTTATGCGTTATGCGTTATGCGTTATGCGTTATGCGTTGTGCGTTGTGCGTTGTGCGTTGTGCGTTGTGCGTTGTGCGTTGTGCGTTGTGCGTTGTGCGTTCTGCGTTATGCGTTATGCGTTATGCGTTATGCGTTATGCGTTATGCGTTATGCGTTATGCGTTATGCGTTATGCGTTATGCGTTATGCGTTTTGCGTTATGCGTTATGCGTTATGCGTTATGCGTTATTTGCGTTATGCGTTATGCGTTATGCGTTATGCGTTATGCGTTGTGCGTTGTGCGTTGTGCGTTGTGCGTTGTGCGTTGTGCGTTGTGCGTTGTGCGTTGTGCGTTCTGCGTTATGCGTTATGCGTTAAGCGTTATTTGCGTTATGGGTTATGCGTTATGCGTTATGGGTTATGCGTTATGCGTTATGCGTTATGCGTTGTGCGTTATGCGTTATGCGTTGTGCGTTGTGCGTTGTGCGTTGTGCGTTGTGCGTTGTGCGTTGTGCGTTGTGCGTTGTGCGTTGTGCGTTATGCGTTATGCGTTATGCGTTATGCGTTATGCGTTATGCGTTATGCGTTATGCGTTATGCGTTATGCGTTATGCGTTATGCGTTATGCGTTATGCGTTATGCGTTATGCGTTATGCGTTATGCGTTATGCGTTATGCGTTATGCGTTATGCGTTATGCGTTATGCGTTATGCGTTATGCGTTATGCGTTATGCGTTATGCGTTATGCGTTATGCGTTATGCGTTATGCGTTATGCGTTATGCGTTATGCGTTATGCATTATGCGTTAAGCGTTATGCGTTATGCGTTATGCGTTATGCGTTATGCGTTATGCGTTATGCGTTATGCGTTATGCGTTATGCGTTATGCGTTATTTGCGTTATGCGTTATGCGTTATGCGTTATGCGTTATGCGTTGTGCGTTGTGCGTTGTGCGTTGTGCGTTGTGCGTTGTGCGTTGTGCGTTGTGCGTTGTGCGTTCTGCGTTATGCGTTATGCGTTATGCGTTATGCGTTATGCGTTATGCGTTATGCGTTATGCGTTATGCGTTATGCGTTATGCGTTATGCTTTATGCGTTATGCGTTATGCGTTATGCGTTATGCGTTATGCGTTATGCGTTATGCGTTATGCGTTATGCGTTATGGGTTATGAGTTTTGCGTTACGCGTTATGCGTTATGCGTTATGCGTTATGCGTTATGCGTTATGCGTTATGCGTTATGCGTTATGCGTTATGCGTTATGCGTTATGCGTTATGCGTTATGCGTTATGCGTTATGCGTTATGCGTTATGCGTTATGCGTTATGCGTTATGCGTTATGCGTTATGCGTTATGCGTTATGCGTTATGCGTTATGCGTTATGCGTTATGCGTTATGCGTTATGCGTTATGCGTTTTGCGTTATGCGTTATGCGTTATGCGTTATGCGTTATGCGTTATGACTTTTGCATTATGCGTTATGCGTTATGCGTTATGCGTTATGGGCTATGCGTTATGCCTTATGGTTTATACGTTATGCGTTATGCGTTATGCGTTATGCGTTATGTGTTATGCGTTATGAGTTTTGCGTTACGCGTTATGCGTTATGCGTTATGCGTTATGCGTTATGCGTTATGCGTTATGCGTTATTTGCGTTATGCGTTATGCGTTATGCGTTATGCGTTATGCGTTATGCGTTATGCGTTATGCGTTATGCGTTATGCGTTATGCGTTATGCGTTATGCGTTATGCGTTATGCGTTATGCGTTATGCGTTATGCGTTATGCGTTATGCGTTATGCGTTATGCGTTATGCGTTATGCGTTATGCGTTATGCGTTATGCGTTATGCGTTATGCGTTATGCGTTATGCGTTATGAGTTTTGCGTTACGCGTTATGCGTTATGCGTTATGCGTTATGCGTTATGCGTTATTTGCGTTATGCGTTATGCGTTATGCGTTATGCGTTATGCGTTATGCGTTATGCGTTATGCGTTATGCGTTATGCGTTATGCGTTATGCGTTATGCGTTATGCGTTATGCGTTATGCGTTATGCGTTATGCGTTATGCGTTATGCGTTATGCGTTATGCGTTATGCGTTATGCGTTATGCTTATGCCACATGCGTTATGCGTTATGCGTTATGCGTTATGCGTTATGCGTTATGCGTTATGCGTTAAGCGTTATTTGCGTTATGGGTTATGCGTTATGCGTTATGGGTTATGCGTTATGCGTTATGCGTTATGCGTTATGCGTTATGCGTTATGCGTTATGCGTTATGCGTTATGCGTTATGCGTTATGCGTTATGCGTTATGCGTTATGCGTTATGCGTTATGCGTTATGCGTTATGCGTTATGCGTTATGCGTTATGCGTTATGCGTTATGCGTTATGCGTTATGCGTTATGCGTTATGCGTTATGCGTTATGCGTTATGCGTTATGCGTTATGCGTTATGCGTTATGCGTTATGCGTTATGCGTTATGCGTTATGCGTTATGCGTTATGCGTTATGCGTTATGCGTTATGCGTTATGCGTTATGCGTTATGCGTTATGCGTTATGCGTTATGCGTTATGCGTTATGCGTTATGCGTTATGCGTTATGCGTTATGCGTTATGCGTTATGCGTTATGCGTTATGCGTTATGCGTTATGCGTTATGCGTTATGCGTTATGCGTTATGCGTTAAGCGTTATTTGCGTTATGGGTTATGCGTTATGCGTTATGGGTTATGCGTTATGCGTTATGCGTTATGCGTTATGCGTTATGCGTTATGCGTTATGCGTTATGCGTTATGCGTTATGCGTTATGCGTTATGCGTTATTTGCGTTATGCGTTATGCGTTATGCGTTATGCGTTATGCGTTATGCGTTATGCGTTGTGCGTTATGCGTTATGCGTTGTGCGTTGTGCGTTGTGCGTTGTGCGTTGTGCGTTGTGCGTTGTGCGTTGTGCGTTGTGCGTTGTGCGTTATGCGTTATGCGTTATGCGTTATGCGTTATGCGTTATGCGTTATGCGTTATGCGTTATGCGTTATGCGTTATGCGTTATGCGTTATGCGTTATGCGTTATGCGTTATGCGTTATGCGTTATGCGTTATGCGTTATGCGTTATGCGTTATGCGTTATGCGTTATGCGTTATGCGTTATGCGTTATGCGTTATGCGTTATGCGTTATGCGTTATGCGTTATGCGTTATGCGTTATTTGCGTTATGCGTTATGCGTTATGCGTTATGCGTTATGCGTTGTGCGTTGTGCGTTGTGCGTTGTGCGTTGTGCGTTGTGCGTTGTGCGTTGTGCGTTGTGCGTTCTGCGTTATGCGTTATGCGTTATGCGTTATGCGTTATGCGTTATGCGTTATGCGTTATGCGTTATGCGTTATGCGTTATGCGTTATGCTTTATGCGTTATGCGTTATGCGTTATGCGTTATGCGTTATGCGTTATGCGTTATGCGTTATGCGTTATGCGTTATGGGTTATGAGTTTTGCGTTACGCGTTATGCGTTATGCGTTATGCGTTATGCGTTATGCGTTATGCGTTATGCGTTATGCGTTATGCGTTATGCGTTATGCGTTATGCGTTATGCGTTATGCGTTATGCGTTATGCGTTATGCGTTATGCGTTATGCGTTATGCGTTATGCGTTATGCGTTATGCGTTATGCGTTATGCGTTATGCGTTATGCGTTTTGCGTTATGCGTTATGCGTTATGCGTTATGCGTTATGACTTTTGCATTATGCGTTATGCGTTATGCGTTATGCGTTATGGGCTATGCGTTATGCCTTATGGTTTATACGTTATGCGTTATGCGTTATGCGTTATGCGTTATGCGTTATGCGTTATGCGTTATGCGTTATGCGTTATGCGTTATGCGTTATGCGTTATGAGTTTTGCGTTACGCGTTATGCGTTATGCGTTATGCGTTATGCGTTATTTGCGTTATGCGTTATGCGTTATGCGTTATGCGTTATGCGTTATGCGTTATGCGTTATGCGTTATGCGTTATGCGTTATGCGTTATGCGTTATGCGTTATGCGTTATGCGTTATGCGTTATGCGTTATGCGTTATGCGTTATGCGTTATGCGTTATGCGTTATGCGTTATGCGTTATGCGTTATGCGTTATGCTTATGCCACATGCGTTATGCGTTATGCGTTATGCGTTATGCGTTATGCGTTATGCGTTATGCGTTATGCGTTATGCGTTAAGCGTTATTTGCGTTATGGGTTATGCGTTATGCGTTATGGGTTATGCGTTATGCGTTATGCGTTATGCGTTATGCGTTATGCGTTATGCGTTATGCGTTATGCGTTATGCGTTATGCGTTATGCGTTATGCGTTATGCGTTATGCGTTATGCGTTATGCGTTATGCGTTATGCGTTATGCGTTATGCGTTATGCGTTATGCGTTATGCGTTATGCGTTATGCGTTATGCGTTATGCGTTATGCGTTATTTGCGTTATGCGTTATGCGTTATGCGTTATGCGTTATGCGTTGTGCGTTGTGCGTTGTGCGTTGTGCGTTATGCGTTATGCGTTATGCGTTATGCGTTATGCGTTATGCGTTATGCGTTATGCGTTATGCGTTATGCGTTATGCGTTATGCGTTATGCGTTATGCGTTATGCGTTATGCGTTATGCGTTATGCGTTATGCGTTATGCGTTATGCGTTATGCGTTATGCGTTATGCGTTATGCGTTATGCGTTATGCGTTATGCGTTATGCGTTATGCGTTATGCGTTATGCGTTATGCGTTATGCGTTATGCGTTATGCGTTATGCGTTATGCGTTATGCGTTATGCGTTATGCGTTATGCGTTATGCGTTATGCGTTATGCGTTATGCGTTATGCGTTATGCGTTATGCGTTATTTGCGTTATGCGTTATGCGTTATGCGTTATGCGTTATGCGTTGTGCGTTGTGCGTTGTGCGTTGTGCGTTGTGCGTTGTGCGTTGTGCGTTGTGCGTTGTGCGTTCTGCGTTATGCGTTATGCGTTATGCGTTATGCGTTATGCGTTATGCGTTATGCGTTATGCGTTATGCGTTATGCGTTATGCGTTATGCTTTATGCGTTATGCGTTATGCGTTATGCGTTATGCGTTATGCGTTATGCGTTATGCGTTATGCGTTATGCGTTATGGGTTATGAGTTTTGCGTTACGCGTTATGCGTTATGCGTTATGCGTTATGCGTTATGCGTTATGCGTTATGCGTTATGCGTTATGCGTTATGCGTTATGCGTTATGCGTTATGCGTTATGCGTTATGCGTTATGCGTTATGCGTTATGCGTTATGCGTTATGCGTTATGCGTTATGCGTTATGCGTTATGCGTTATGCGTTATGCGTTATGCGTTATGCGTTATGCGTTATGCGTTATGCGTTATGCGTTATGCGTTATGCGTTATGCGTTATGCGTTATGCGTTATGCGTTATGCGTTATGCGTTATGCGTTATGCGTTATGCGTTATGCGTTATGCGTTATGCGTTATGCGTTTTGCGTTATGCGTTATGCGTTATGCGTTATGCGTTATGACTTTTGCATTATGCGTTATGCGTTATGCGTTATGCGTTATGGGCTATGCGTTATGCCTTATGGTTTATACGTTATGCGTTATGCGTTATGCGTTATGCGTTATGTGTTATGCGTTATGAGTTTTGCGTTACGCGTTATGCGTTATGCGTTATGCGTTATGCGTTATGCGTTATGCGTTATGCGTTATTTGCGTTATGCGTTATGCGTTATGCGTTATGCGTTATGCGTTATGCGTTATGCGTTATGCGTTATGCGTTATGCGTTATGCGTTATGCGTTATGCGTTATGCGTTATGCGTTATGTGTTATGCGTTATGCGTTATGCGTTATGCGTTATGCGTTATGCGTTATGAGTTTTGCGTTACGCGTTATGCGTTATGCGTTATGCGTTATGCGTTATGCGTTATGCGTTAAGCGTTATTTGCGTTATGGGTTATGCGTTATGCGTTATGGGTTATGCGTTATGCGTTATGCGTTATGCGTTATGCGTTATGCGTTATGCGTTATGCGTTATGCGTTATGCGTTATGCGTTATGCGTTATGCGTTATGCGTTATGCGTTATGCGTTATGCGTTATGCGTTATGCGTTATGCGTTATGGGTTATGCGTAATGCGTTATGCGTTATGCGTTATGCGTTATGCGTTATGGGTTATGCGTTATGCGTTATGCGTTATGCGTTATGCGTTATGCGTTATGCGTTATGCGTTATGCGTTATGCGTTATGCGTTATGCGTTATGCGTTATGCGTTATGCGTTATGCGTTATGCGTTATGCGTTATGCGTTATGCGTTATGCGTTATGCGTTATGCGTTATGCGTTATGCGTTATGCGTTATGCGTTATGCGTTATGCGTTATGCGTTATGCGTTATGCGTTATGCGTTATGCGTTATGCGTTATGCGTTATGCGTTATGCGTTATGCGTTATGCGTTATGCGTTATGCGTTATGCGTTATGCTTATGCCACATGCGTTATGCGTTATGCGTTATGCGTTATGCGTTATGCGTTATGCGTTATGCGTTATGCGTTATGCGTTATGCGTTAAGCGTTATTTGCGTTATGGGTTATGCGTTATGCGTTATGGGTTATGCGTTATGCGTTATGCGTTATGCGTTATGCGTTATGCGTTATGCGTTA
Organism: Lasioglossum baleicum; assembly: GCF_051020765.1. NCBI lineage: Eukaryota > Metazoa > Arthropoda > Insecta > Hymenoptera > Halictidae > Lasioglossum > Lasioglossum baleicum. The sequence goes on along the minus strand of NW_027469425.1, from coordinate 53,537 downwards.
TGCGTTATGCGTTATGCGTTATGCGTTATGCGTTATTTGCGTTATGCGTTATGCGTTATGCGTTATGCGTTATGCGTTATGCGTTGTGCGTTATGCGTTATGCGTTGTGCGTTGTGCGTTGTGCGTTGTGCGTTGTGCGTTGTGCGTTGTGCGTTGTGCGTTGTGCGTTGTGCGTTATGCGTTATGCGTTATGCGTTATGCGTTATGCGTTATGCGTTATGCGTTATGCGTTATGCGTTATGCGTTATGCGTTATGCGTTATGCGTTATGCGTTATGCGTTATGCGTTATGCGTTATGCGTTATGCGTTATGCGTTATGCGTTATGCGTTATGCGTTATGCGTTATGCGTTATGCGTTATGCGTTATGCGTTATGCGTTATGCGTTATGCGTTATGCGTTATGCGTTATGCGTTATGCGTTATGCGTTATGCGTTATGCGTTATGCGTTATGCGTTATGCGTTATGCGTTATGCGTTATGCGTTATTTGCGTTATGCGTTATGCGTTATGCGTTATGCGTTGTGCGTTGTGCGTTGTGCGTTGTGCGTTGTGCGTTGTGCGTTGTGCGTTGTGCGTTCTGCGTTATGCGTTATGCGTTATGCGTTATGCGTTATGCGTTATGCGTTATGCGTTATGCGTTATGCGTTATGCGTTATGCGTTATGCGTTATGCGTTATGCTTTATGCGTTATGCGTTATGCGTTATGCGTTATGCGTTATGCGTTATGCGTTATGCGATATGCGTTATGCGTTATGCGTTATGGGTTATGAGTTTTGCGTTACGCGTTATGCGTTATGCGTTATGCGTTATGCGTTATGCGTTATGCGTTATGCGTTATGCGTTATGCGTTATGCGTTATGCGTTATGCGTTATGCGTTATGCGTTATGCGTTATGCGTTATGCGTTATGCGTTATGCGTTATGCGTTATGCGTTATGCGTTATGCGTTATGCGTTATGCGTTATGCGTTTTGCGTTATGCGTTATGCGTTATGCGTTATGCGTTATGCGTTATGACTTTTGCATTATGCGTTATGCGTTATGCGTTATGCGTTATGGGCTATGCGTTATGCCTTATGGTTTATACGTTATGCGTTATGCGTTATGCGTTATGCGTTATGTGTTATGCGTTATGAGTTTTGCGTTACGCGTTATGCGTTATGCGTTATGCGTTATGCGTTATGCGTTATGCGTTATGCGTTATTTGCGTTATGCGTTATGCGTTATGCGTTATGCGTTATGCGTTATGCGTTATGCGTTATGCGTTATGCGTTATGCGTTATGCGTTATGCGTTATGCGTTATGCGTTATGCGTTATGCGTTATGCGTTATGCGTTATGCGTTATGCGTTATGCGTTATGCGTTATGCGTTATGCGTTATGCGTTATGAGTTTTGCGTTACGCGTTATGCGTTATGCGTTATGCGTTATGCGTTATGCGTTATTTGCGTTATGCGTTATGCGTTATGCGTTATGCGTTATGCGTTATGCGTTATGCGTTATGCGTTATGCGTTATGCGTTATGCGTTATGCGTTATGCGTTATGCGTTATGCGTTATGCGTTATGCGTTATGCGTTATGCGTTATGCGTTATGCGTTATGCTTATGCCACATGCGTTATGCGTTATGCGTTATGCGTTATGCGTTATGCGTTATGCGTTATGCGTTATGCGTTAAGCGTTATTTGCGTTATGGGTTATGCGTTATGCGTTATGGGTTATGCGTTATGCGTTATGCGTTATGTGTTATGCGTTATGCGTTATGCGTTATGCGTTATGCGTTATGCGTTATGCGTTATGCGTTATGCGTTATGCGTTATGCGTTATGCGTTATGCGTTATGCGTTATGCGTTATGCGTTATGGGTTATGCGTTATGCGTTATGCGTTATGCGTTATGCGTTATGCGTTATGCGTTATGCGTTATGCGTTATGCGTTATGCGTTATGCGTTATGCGTTATGCGTTATGCGTTATGCGTTATGCGTTATGCGTTATGCGTTGTGCGTTGTGCGTTATGCGTTATGCGTTGTGCGTTGTGCGTTGTGCGTTGTGCGTTGTGCGTTGTGCGTTGTGCGTTGTGCGTTGTGCGTTGTGCGTTGTGCGTTATGCGTTATGCGTTATGCGTTATGCGTTATGCGTTATGCGTTATGCGTTATGCGTTATGCGTTATGCGTTATGCGTTATGCGTTATGCGTTATGCGTTATGCGTTATGCGTTATGCGTTATGCGTTATGCGTTATGCGTTATGCGTTATGCGTTATGCGTTATGCGTTATGCGTTATGCGTTATGCGTTATGCGTTATGCGTTATGCGTTATGCGTTATGCGTTATGCGTTATGCGTTATGCGTTATGCGTTATGCGTTATGCGTTATGCGTTATGCGTTATGCGTTATGCGTTATGCGTTATGCGTTATGCGTTATGCGTTATGCGTTATGCGTTATGCGTTATGCGTGATGCGTTATGCGTTATGCGTTATTTGCGTTATGCGTTATGCGTTATGCGTTGTGCGTTGTGCGTTGTGCGTTGTGCGTTGTGCGTTGTGCGTTGTGCGTTGTGCGTTGTGCGTTGTGCGTTGTTCGTTGTGCGTTGTGCGTTGTGCGTTCTGCGTTATGCGTTATGCGTTATGCGTTATGCGTTATGCGTTATGCGTTATGCGTTATGCGTTATGCGTTATGCGTTATGCGTTATGCGTTATGCGTTATGCGTTATGCGTTATGCGTTATGCGTTATGCGTTATGCGTTATGCGTTATGCGTTATGCGTTATGCGTTATGCGTTATGCGTTATGCGTTATGCGTTATGCGTTATGGGTTATGAGTTTTGCGTTACGCGTTATGCGTTATGCGTTATGCGTTATGCGTTATGCGTTATGCGTTATGCGTTATGCGTTATGCGTTATGCGTTATGCGTTATGCGTTATGCGTTATGCGTTATGCGTTATGCGTTATGCGTTATGCGTTATGCGTTATGCGTTATGCGTTATGCGTTATGCGTTATGCGTTATGCGTTATGCGTTATGCGTTATGCGTTTTGCGTTATGCGTTATGCGTTATGCGTTATGCGTTATGACTTTTGCATTATGCGTTATGCGTTATGCGTTATGCGTTATGGGCTATGCGTTATGCCTTATGGTTTATACGGTATGCGTTATGCGTTATGCGTTATGCGTTATGCGTTATGTGTTATGCGTTATGAGTTTTGCGTTACGCGTTATGCGTTATGCGTTATGCGTTATGCGTTATGCGTTATGCGTTATGCGTTATTTGCGTTATGCGTTATGCGTTATGCGTTATGCGTTATGCGTTATGCGTTATGCGTTATGCGTTATGCGTTATGCGTTATGCGTTATGCGTTATGCGTTATGCGTTATGCGTTATGCGTTATGCGTTATGCGTTATGCGTTATGCGTTATGCGTTATGCGTTATGCGTTATGCGTTATGCGTTATGCGTTATGCGTTATGCGTTATGCGTTATGCGTTATGCGTTATGCGTTATGCGTTATGCGTTATGCGTTATGCTTATGCCATATGCGTTATGCGTTATGCGTTATGCGTTATGCGTTATGAGTTTTGCGTTACGCGTTATGCGTTATGCGTTATGCGTTATGCGTTATGCGTTATGCTTATGCCTTATGCGTTATGCGTTATGCGTTATGCGTTATGCGTTATGCGTTATGCGTTATGCGTTATGCGTTATGCGTTATGCGTTATGCGTTATGCGTTATGCGTTATGCGTTATGCGTTATGCGTTATGCGTTATGCGTTATGCGTTATGCGTTATGCGTTATGCGTTATGCGTTATGCGTTATGCGTTATGCGTTATGCGTTATGCGTTATGCGTTATGCGTTATGCGTTATGCTTATGCCATATGCGTTATGCGTTATGCGTTATGCGTTATGCGTTATGAGTTTTGCGTTACGCGTTATGCGTTATGCGTTATGCGTTATGCGTTATGCGTTATGCGTTATGCGTTATGCGTTATGCGTTATGCGTTATGCGTTATGCGTTATGCGTTATGCGTTATGCGTTATGCGTTATGCGTTATGCGTTATGCGTTATGCGTTATGCGTTATGCGTTATGCGTTATGCGTTATGCGTTATGCGTTATGCGTTATGCGTTATGCGTTATGCGTTATGCGTTATGCGTTATGCGTTATGCGTTATGCGTTATGCGTTATGCGTTATGCGTTATGCGTTATGCGTTATGCGTTATGCGTTATGCGTTATGCGTTATGCGTTATGCGTTATGCGTTATGCGTTATGCGTTATGCGTTATGCGTTATGCGTTATGCGTTATGAGTTTTGCGTTTTGCGTTATGCGTTATGCGTTATGCGTTAAGCGTTATGCGTTATGCGTTATGCTTATGCCATATGCGTTATGCGTTATGCGTTATGCGTTATGCGTTATGCGTTATGCGTTATGCGTTATGCGTTATGAGTTTTGCGTTACGCGTTATGCGTTATGCGTTATGCGTTATGCGTTATGCTTATGCCTTATGCGTTATGCGTTATGCGTTATGCGTTATGCGTTATGCGTTATGCGTTATGCGTTATGCGTTATGCGTTATGCGTTATGCGTTATGCGTTATGCGTTATGCGTTATGCGTTATGCGTTATGCGTTATGCGTTATGCGTTATGCGTTATGCGTTATGCGTTATGCGTTATGCGTTATGCGTTATGCGTTATGCGTTATGCGTTATGCGTTATGCGTTATGCGTTATGCGTTATGCGTTATGCGTTATGCGTTATGCGTTATGCGTTATGCGTTATGCGTTATGCGTTATGCGTTATGCGTTATGCGTTATGCGTTATGCGTTATGCGTTATGCGTTATGCGTTATGCGTTATGCGTTATGCGTTATGCGTTATGCGTTATGCGTTATGCGTTATGCGTTATGCGTTATGCGTTATGCGTTATGCGTTATGCGTTATGCGTTATGCGTTATGCGTTATGCGTTATGCGTTATGCGTTATGCGTTATGCGTTATGCGTTATGCGTTATGCGTTATGCGTTATGCGTTATGCGTTATGCGTTATGCGTTATGCGTTATGCGTTATGCGTTATGCGTTATGCGTTATGCGTTATGCGTTATGCGTTATGCGTTATGCGTTATGCGTTATGCGTTATGCGTTATGCGTTATTTGCGTTATGCGTTATGCGTTATGCGTTGTGCGTTGTGCGTTGTGCGTTATGCGTTATGCGTTATGCGTTATGCGTTATGCGTTATGAGTTTTGCGTTACGCGTTACGCGTTATGCGTTATGCGTTATGCGTTATGCTTATGCCTTATGCGTTATGCGTTATGCGTTATGCGTTATGCGTTATGCGTTATGCGTTATGCGTTATGCGTTATGCGTTATGCGTTATGCGTTATGCGTTATGCGTTATGCGTTATGCGTTATGCGTTATGCGTTATGCGTTATGCGTTATGCGTTATGCGTTATGCGTTATGCGTTATGCGTTATGCGTTATGCGTTATGCGTTATGCGTTATGCGTTATGCGTTATGCGTTATGCGTTATGCGTTATGCGTTATGCGTTATGCGTTATGCGTTATGCGTTATGCGTTATGCGTTATGCGTTATGCGTTATGCGTTATGCGTTATGCGTTATGCGTTATGCGTTATGCTTATGCCACATGCGTTATGCGTTATGCGTTATGCGTTATGCGTTATGCGTTATGCGTTATGCGTTATGCGTTATGCGTTATGCGTTATGCGTTAAGCGTTATTTGCGTTATGGGTTATGCGTTATGCGTTATGGGTTATGCGTTATGCGTTATGCGTTATGCGTTATGCGTTATGCGTTATGCGTTATGCGTTATGCGTTATGCGTTATGCGTTATGCGTTATGCGTTATTTGCGTTATGCGTTATGCGTTATGCGTTATGCGTTATGCGTTATGCGTTATGCGTTGTGCGTTATGCGTTATGCGTTGTGCGTTGTGCGTTGTGCGTTGTGCGTTGTGCGTTGTGCGTTGTGCGTTGTGCGTTGTGCGTTGTGCGTTGTGCGTTATGCGTTATGCGTTATGCGTTATGCGTTATGCGTTATGCGTTATGCGTTATGCGTTATGCGTTATGCGTTATGCGTTATGCGTTATGCGTTATGCGTTATGCGTTATGCGTTATGCGTTATGCGTTATGCGTTATGCGTTATGCGTTATGCGTTATGCGTTATGCGTTATGCGTTATGCGTTATGCGTTATGCGTTATGCGTTATGCGTTATGCGTTATGCGTTATGCGTTATGCGTTATGCGTTATGCGTTATGCGTTATGCGTTATGCGTTATGCGTTATTTGCGTTATGCGTTATGCGTTATGCGTTATGCGTTGTGCGTTGTGCGTTGTGCGTTGTGCGTTGTGCGTTGTGCGTTGTGCGTTGTGCGTTGTGCGTTGTGCGTTCTGCGTTATGCGTTATGCGTTATGCGTTATGCGTTATGCGTTATGCGTTATGCGTTATGCGTTATGCGTTATGCGTTATGCGTTATGCGTTATGCTTTATGCGTTATGCGTTATGCGTTATGCGTTATGCGTTATGCGTTATGCGATATGCGTTATGCGTTATGCGTTATGGGTTATGAGTTTTGCGTTACGCGTTATGCGTTATGCGTTATGCGTTATGCGTTATGCGTTATGCGTTATGCGTTATGCGTTATGCGTTATGCGTTATGCGTTATGCGTTATGCGTTATGCGTTATGCGTTATGCGTTATGCGTTATGCGTTATGCGTTATGCGTTATGCGTTATGCGTTATGCGTTATGCGTTATGCGTTATGCGTTATGCGTTATGCGTTATGCGTTATGCGTTATGCGTTATGCGTTATGCGTTTTGCGTTATGCGTTATGCGTTATGCGTTATGCGTTATGCGTTATGACTTTTGCATTATGCGTTATGCGTTATGCGTTATGCGTTATGGGCTATGCGTTATGCCTTATGGTTTATACGTTATGCGTTATGCGTTATGCGTTATGCGTTATGTGTTATGCGTTATGAGTTTTGCGTTACGCGTTATGCGTTATGCGTTATGCGTTATGCGTTATGCGTTATGCGTTATGCGTTATTTGCGTTATGCGTTATGCGTTATGCGTTATGCGTTATGCGTTATGCGTTATGCGTTATGCGTTATGCGTTATGCGTTATGCGTTATGCGTTATGCGTTATGCGTTATGCGTTATGCGTTATGCGTTATGCGTTATGCGTTATGCGTTATGCGTTATGCGTTATGCGTTATGCGTTATGCGTTATGCGTTATGCGTTATGCGTTATGGGTTATGCGTTATGCGTTATGCGTTATGCGTTATGCGTTATGCGTTATGCGTTATGCGTTATGCGTTATGCGTTATGCGTTATGCGTTATGCGTTATGCGTTATGCGTTATGCGTTATGCGTTATGCGTTATGCGTTATGCGTTGTGCGTTGTGCGTTATGCGTTATGCGTTGTGCGTTGTGCGTTGTGCGTTGTGCGTTGTGCGTTGTGCGTTGTGCGTTGTGCGTTGTGCGTTGTGCGTTATGCGTTATGCGTTATGCGTTATGCGTTATGCGTTATGCGTTATGCGTTATGCGTTATGCGTTATGCGTTATGCGTTATGCGTTATGCGTTATGCGTTATGCGTTATGCGTTATGCGTTATGCGTTATGCGTTATGCGTTATGCGTTATGCGTTATGCGTTATGCGTTATGCGTTATGCGTTATGCGTTATGCGTTATGCGTTATGCGTTATGCGTTATGCGTTATGCGTTATGCGTTATGCGTTATGCGTTATGCGTTATGCGTTATGCGTTATGCGTTATGCGTTATGCGTTATGCGTTATGCGTTATGCGTTATGCGTTATGCGTTATGCGTTATGCGTTATGCGTTATGCGTTATGCGTTATGCGTTATGCGTTATGCGTTATGCGTTATGCGTTATTTGCGTTATGCGTTATGCGTTATGCGTTGTGCGTTGTGCGTTGTGCGTTGTGCGTTGTGCGTTGTGCGTTGTGCGTTGTGCGTTGTGCGTTGTGCGTTGTGCGTTGTGCGTTGTGCGTTCTGCGTTATGCGTTATGCGTTATGCGTTATGCGTTATGCGTTATGCGTTATGCGTTATGCGTTATGCGTTATGCGTTATGCGTTATGCGTTATGCGTTATGCGTTATGCGTTATGCGTTATGCGTTATGCGTTATGCGTTATGCGTTATGCGTTATGCGTTATGCGTTATGCGTTATGCGTTATGCGTTATGCGTTATGCGTTATGCGTTATGCGTTATGCGTTATGCGTTATGGGTTATGAGTTTTGCGTTACGCGTTATGCGTTATGCGTTATGCGTTATGCGTTATGCGTTATGCGTTATGCGTTATGCGTTATGCGTTATGCGTTATGCGTTATGCGTTATGCGTTATGCGTTATGCGTTATGCGTTATGCGTTATGCGTTATGCGTTATGCGTTATGCGTTATGCGTTATGCGTTATGCGTTATGCGTTATGCGTTATGCGTTATGCGTTATGCGTTATGCGTTTTGCGTTATGCGTTATGCGTTATGCGTTATGCGTTATGACTTTTGCATTATGCGTTATGCGTTATGCGTTATGCGTTATGGGCTATGCGTTATGCCTTATGGTTTATACGGTATGCGTTATGCGTTATGCGTTATGCGTTATGCGTTATGTGTTATGCGTTATGAGTTTTGCGTTACGCGTTATGCGTTATGCGTTATGCGTTATGCGTTATGCGTTATGCGTTATGCGTTATTTGCGTTATGCGTTATGCGTTATGCGTTATGCGTTATGCGTTATGCGTTATGCGTTATGCGTTATGCGTTATGCGTTATGCGTTATGCGTTATGCGTTATGCGTTATGCGTTATGCGTTATGCGTTATGCGTTATGCGTTATGCGTTATGCGTTATGCGTTATGCGTTATGCGTTATGCGTTATGCGTTATGCGTTATGCGTTATGCGTTATGCGTTATGCGTTATGCGTTATGCGTTATGCGTTATGCGTTATGCGTTATGCTTATGCCATATGCGTTATGCGTTATGCGTTATGCGTTATGCGTTATGCGTTATGAGTTTTGCGTTACGCGTTACGCGTTATGCGTTATGCGTTATGCGTTATGCGTTATGCTTATGCCTTATGCGTTATGCGTTATGCGTTATGCGTTATGCGTTATGCGTTATGCGTTATGCGTTATGCGTTATGCGTTATGCGTTATGCGTTATGCGTTATGCGTTATGCGTTATGCGTTATGCGTTATGCGTTATGCGTTATGCGTTATGCGTTATGCGTTATGCGTTATGCGTTATGCGTTATGCGTTATGCGTTATGCTTATGCCATATGCGTTATGCGTTATGCGTTATGCGTTATGCGTTATGAGTTTTGCGTTACGCGTTATGCGTTATGCGTTATGCGTTATGCGTTATGCGTTATGCGTTATGCGTTATGCGTTATGCGTTATGCGTTATGCGTTATGCGTTATGCGTTATGCGTTATGCGTTATGCGTTATGCGTTATGCGTTATGCGTTATGCGTTATGCGTTATGCGTTATGCGTTATGCGTTATGCGTTATGCGTTATGCGTTATGCGTTATGCGTTATGCGTTATGCGTTATGCGTTATGCGTTATGCGTTATGCGTTATGCGTTATGCGTTATGCGTTATGCGTTATGCGTTATGCGTTATGCGTTATGCGTTATGCGTTATGCGTTATGCGTTATGCGTTATGAGTTTTGCGTTTTGCGTTATGCGTTATGCGTTATGCGTTAAGCGTTATGCGTTATGCGTTATGCTTATGCCATATGCGTTATGCGTTATGCGTTATGCGTTATGCGTTATGCGTTATGCGTTATGCGTTATGAGTTTTGCGTTACGCGTTATGCGTTATGCGTTATGCGTTATGCGTTATGCTTATGCCTTATGCGTTATGCGTTATGCGTTATGCGTTATGCGTTATGCGTTATGCGTTATGCGTTATGCGTTATGCGTTATGCGTTATGCGTTATGCGTTATGCGTTATGCGTTATGCGTTATGCGTTATGCGTTATGCGTTATGCGTTATGCGTTATGCGTTATGCGTTATGCGTTATGCGTTATGCGTTATGCGTTATGCGTTATGCGTTATGCGTTATGCGTTATGCGTTATGCGTTATGCGTTATGCGTTATGCGTTATGCGTTATGCGTTATGCGTTATGCGTTATGCGTTATGCGTTATGCGTTATGCGTTATGCGTTATGCGTTATGCGTTATGCGTTATGCGTTATGCGTTATGCGTTATGCGTTATGCGTTATGCGTTATGCGTTATGCGTTATGCGTTATGCGTTATGCGTTATGCGTTATGCGTTATGCGTTATGCGTTATGCGTTATGCGTTATGCGTTATGCGTTATGCGTTATGCGTTATGCGTTATGCGTTATGCGTTATGCGTTATGCGTTATGCGTTATGCGTTATGCGTTATGCGTTATGCGTTATGCGTTATTTGCGTTATGCGTTATGCGTTATGCGTTGTGCGTTGTGCGTTGTGCGTTGTGCGTTGTGCGTTGTGCGTTGTGCGTTGTGCGTTGTGCGTTGTGCGTTGTGCGTTGTGCGTTGTGCGTTGTGCGTTGTGCGTTGTGCGTTCTGCGTTATGCGTTATGCGTTATGCGTTATGCGTTATGCGTTATGCGTTATGCGTTATGCGTTATGCGTTATGCGTTATGCGTTATGCGTTATGCGTTATGCGTTATGCGTTATGGGTTATGCGTTATGCGTTATGCGTTATGCGTTATGCGTTATGCGTTATGCGTTATGCGTTATGCGTTATGCGTTATGCGTTATGCGTTATGCGTTATGCGTTATGCGTTATGCGTTATGCGTTATGCGTTATGCGTTATGCGTTATGCGTTATGCGTTATGCGTTATGCGTTATGCGTTATGCGTTATGCGTTATGCGTTATGCGTTATGCGTTATGCGTTATGCGTTATGCGTTATGCGTTATGCGTTATGCGTTAAGCGTTATTTGCGTTATGGGTTATGCGTTATGCGTTATGGGTTATGCGTTATGCGTTATGCGTTATGCGTTATGCGTTATGCGTTATGCGTTATGCGTTATGCGTTATGCGTTATGCGTTATGCGTTATGCGTTATGCGTTATGCGTTATGCGTTATGCGTTATGCGTTATGCGTTATGCGTTATGCGTTATGCGTTATGCGTTATGCGTTATGCGTTATGCGTTATGCGTTATGCGTTATGCGTTATGCGTTATGCGTTATGCGTTATGCGTTATGCGTTATGCGTTATGCGTTATGCGTTATGCGTTATGCGTTATGCGTTATGCGTTATGCGTTATGCGTTATGCTTATGCCACATGCGTTATGCGTTATGCGTTATGCGTTATGCGTTATGCGTTATGCGTTATGCGTTATGCGTTATGCGTTATGCGTTATGCGTTATGCGTTATGCGTTATGCGTTATGCGTTATGCGTTATGCGTTATGCGTTATGCGTTATGCGTTATGCGTTATGCGTTATGCGTTATGCGTTATGCGTTATGCGTTATGCGTTATGCGTTATGCGTTATGCGTTATGCGTTATGCGTTATGCGTTATGCGTTATGCGTTATGCGTTATGCGTTATGCGTTATGCGTTATGCGTTATGCGTTATGCGTTATGCGTTATTTGCGTTATGCGTTATGCGTTATGCGTTATGCGTTGTGCGTTGTGCGTTGTGCGTTGTGCGTTGTGCGTTGTGCGTTGTGCGTTGTGCGTTGTGCGTTGTGCGTTCTGCGTTATGCGTTATGCGTTATGCGTTATGCGTTATGCGTTATGCGTTATGCGTTATGCGTTATGCGTTATGCGTTATGCGTTATGCGTTATGCGTTATGCGTTATGCGTTATGCGTTATGCGTTATGCGTTATGCGTTATGCGTTATGCGTTATGCGTTATGCGTTATGCGTTATGCGTTATGCGTTATGCGTTATGCGTTATGCGTTATGCGTTATGCGTTATGCGTTATGGGTTATGAGTTTTGCGTTACGCGTTATGCGTTATGCGTTATGCGTTATGCGTTATGCGTTATGCGTTATGCGTTATGCGTTATGCGTTATGCGTTATGCGTTATGCGTTATGCGTTATGCGTTATGCGTTATGCGTTATGCGTTATGCGTTATGCGTTATGCGTTATGCGTTATGCGTTATGCGTTATGCGTTATGCGTTTTGCGTTATGCGTTATGCGTTATGCGTTATGCGTTATGACTTTTGCATTATGCGTTATGCGTTATGCGTTATGCGTTATGGGCTATGCGTTATGCCTTATGGTTTATACGGTATGCGTTATGCGTTATGCGTTATGCGTTATGTGTTATGCGTTATGAGTTTTGCGTTACGCGTTATGCGTTATGCGTTATGCGTTATGCGTTATGCGTTATGCGTTATGCGTTATTTGCGTTATGCGTTATGCGTTATGCGTTATGCGTTATGCGTTATGCGTTATGCGTTATGCGTTATGCGTTATGCGTTATGCGTTATGCGTTATGCGTTATGCGTTATGCGTTATGCGTTATGCGTTATGCGTTATGCGTTATGCTTATGCCATATGCGTTATGCGTTATGCGTTATGCGTTATGCGTTATGAGTTTTGCGTTACGCGTTATGCGTTATGCGTTATGCGTTATGCGTTATGCGTTATGCTTATGCCTTATGCGTTATGCGTTATGCGTTATGCGTTATGCGTTATGCGTTATGCGTTATGCGTTATGCGTTATGCGTTATGCGTTATGCGTTATGCGTTATGCGTTATGCGTTATGCGTTATGCGTTATGCGTTATGCGTTATGCGTTATGCGTTATGCGTTATGCGTTATGCGTTATGCGTTATGCGTTATGCGTTATGCGTTATGCTTATGCCATATGCGTTATGCGTTATGCGTTATGCGTTATGCGTTATGAGTTTTGCGTTACGCGTTATGCGTTATGCGTTATGCGTTATGCGTTATGCGTTATGCGTTATGCGTTATGCGTTATGCGTTATGCGTTATGCGTTATGCGTTATGCGTTATGCGTTATGCGTTATGCGTTATGCGTTATGCGTTATGCGTTATGCGTTATGCGTTATGCGTTATGCGTTATGCGTTATGCGTTATGCGTTATGCGTTATGCTTTAGGCGTTATGCGTAATGCGTTATGCGTTATGCGTTATGCGTTATGCGTTATGCGTTATGCGTTCTGCGTTATGCGTTATGCGTTATGCGTTATGCGTTATGCGTTATGCGTTATGCGTTATGCGTTATGCGTTATGCGTTATGCGTTATGCGTTATGCGTTATGCGTTATGCGTTATGCGTTATGCGTTATGCGTTATGCGTTATGCGTTATGCGTTATGCGTTATGCGTTATGCGTTATGCGTTATGCGTTATGCGTTATGCGTTATGCGTTATGCGTTATGCGTTATGCGTTATGCGTTATGCGTTATGCGTTATGCGTTATGCGTTATGCGTTATGCGTTATGAGTTTTGCGTTTTGCGTTATGCGTTATGCGTTATGCGTTAAGCGTTATGCGTTATGCGTTATGCTTATGCCATATGCGTTATGCGTTATGCGTTATGCGTTATGCGTTATGCGTTATGCGTTATGCGTTATGAGTTTTGCGTTACGCGTTATGCGTTATGCGTTATGCGTTATGCGTTATGCTTATGCCTTATGCGTTATGCGTTATGCGTTATGCGTTATGCGTTATGCGTTATGCGTTATGCGTTATGCGTTATGCGTTATGCGTTATGCGTTATGCGTTATGCGTTATGCGTTATGCGTTATGCGTTATGCGTTATGCGTTATGCGTTATGCGTTATGCGTTATGCGTTATGCGTTATGCGTTATGCGTTATGCGTTATGCGTTATGCGTTATGCGTTATGCGTTATGCGTTATGCGTTATGCGTTATGCGTTATGCGTTATGCGTTATGCGTTATGCGTTATGCGTTATGCGTTATGCGTTATGCGTTATGCGTTATGCGTTATGCGTTATGCGTTATGCGTTATGCGTTATGCGTTATGCGTTATGCGTTATGCGTTATGCGTTATGCGTTATGAGTTTTGCGTTACGCGTTACGCGTTATGCGTTATGCGTTATGCGTTATGCGTTATTTGCGTTATGCGTTATGCGTTATGCGTTATGCGTTATGCGTTATGCGTTATGCGTTATGCGTTATGCGTTATGCGTTATGCGTTATGCGTTATGCGTTATGCGTTATGCGTTATGCGTTATGCGTTATGCGTTATGCGTTATGCGTTATGCGTTATGCGTTATGCGTTATGCGTTATGCGTTATGCGTTATGCGTTATGCGTTATGCGTTATGCGTTATGCGTTATACGTTATGCTTATGCCATATGCGTTATGCGTTATGCGTTATGCGTTATGCGTTATGAGTTTTGCGTTACGCGTTATGCGTTATGCGTTATGCGTTATGCGTTATGCGTTATGCGTTATGCGTTATGCGTTATGCGTTATGCGTTATGCGTTATGCGTTATGCGTTATGCGTTATGCGTTATGCGTTATGCGTTATGCGTTATGCTTTAGGCGTTATGCGTAATGCGTTATGCGTTATGCGTTATGCGTTATGCGTTATGCGTTATGCGTTCTGCGTTATGCGTTATGCGTTATGCGTTATGCGTTATGCGTTATGCGTTATGCGTTATGCGTTATGCGTTATGCGTTATGCGTTATGCGTTATGCGTTATGCGTTATGCGTTATGCGTTATGCGTTATGCGTTATGCGTTATGCGTTATGCGTTATGCGTTATGCGTTATGCGTTATGCGTTATGCGTTATGCGTTATGCGTTATGCGTTATGCGTTATGCGTTATGCGTTATGCGTTATGCGTTATGCGTTATGCGTTATGCGTTATGCGTTATGCGTTATGCGTTATGCGTTATGCGTTATGCGTTATGCGTTATGCGTTATGCGTTATGCGTTATGAGTTTTGCGTTTTGCGTTATGCGTTATGCGTTATGCGTTAAGCGTTATGCGTTATGCGTTATGCTTATGCCATATGCGTTATGCGTTATGCGTTATGCGTTATGCGTTATGCGTTATGCGTTATGCGTTACGAGTTTTGCGTTACGCGTTATGCGTTATGCGTTATGCGTTATGCGTTATGCTTATGCCTTATGCGTTATGCGTTATGCGTTATGCGTTATGCGTTATGCGTTATGCGTTATGCGTTATGCGTTATGCGTTATGCGTTATGCGTTATGCGTTATGCGTTATGCGTTATGCGTTATGCGTTATGCGTTATGCGTTATGCGTTATGCGTTATGCGTTATGCGTTATGCGTTATGCGTTATGCGTTATGCGTTATGCGTTATGCGTTATGCGTTATGCGTTATGCGTTATGCGTTATGCGTTATGCGTTATGCGTTATGCGTTATGCGTTATGCGTTATGCGTTATGCGTTATGCGTTATGCGTTATGCGTTATGCGTTATGCGTTATGCGTTATGCGTTATGCGTTATGCGTTATGCGTTATGCGTTATGCGTTATGAGTTTTGCGTTACGCGTTACGCGTTATGCGTTATGCGTTATGCGTTATTTGCGTTATGCGTTATGCGTTATGCGTTATGCGTTATGCGTTATGCGTTATGCGTTATGCGTTATGCGTTATGCGTTATGCGTTATGCGTTATGCGTTATGCGTTATGCGTTATGCGTTATGCGTTATGCTTATGCCACATGCGTTATGCGTTATGCGTTATGCGTTATGCGTTATGCGTTATGCGTTATGCGTTATGCGTTATGCGTTATGCGTTATGCGTTATACGTTATGCTTATGCCATATGCGTTATGCGTTATGCGTTATGCGTTATGCGTTATGAGTTTTGCGTTACGCGTTATGCGTTATGCGTTATGCGTTATGCGTTATGCGTTATGCGTTATGCGTTATGCGTTATGCGTTATGCGTTATGCGTTATGCGTTATGCGTTATGCGTTATGCGTTATGCGTTATGCGTTATGCGTTATGCGTTATGCTTTAGGCGTTATGCGTAATGCGTTATGCGTTATGCGTTATGCGTTATGCGTTATGCGTTATGCGTTCTGCGTTATGCGTTATGCGTTATGCGTTATGCGTTATGCGTTATGCGTTATGCGTTATGCGTTATGCGTTATGCGTTATGCGTTATGCGTTATGCGTTATGCGTTATGCGTTATGCGTTATGCGGTATGCGTTATGCGTTATGCGTTATGCGTTATGCGTTATGCGTTATGCGTTATGCGTTATGCGTTATGCGTTATGCGTTATGCGTTATGCGTTATGCGTTATGCGTTATGCGTTATGCGTTATGCGTTATGCGTTATGCGTTATGCGTTATGCGTTATGCGTTATGCGTTATGCGTTATGCGTTATGAGTTTTGCGTTTTGCGTTATGCGTTATGCGTTATGCGTTAAGCGTTATGCGTTATGCGTTATGCTTATGCCATATGCGTTATGCGTTATGCGTTATGCGTTATGCGTTATGCGTTATGCGTTATGCGTTATGAGTTTTGCGTTACGCGTTATGCGTTATGCGTTATGCGTTATGCGTTATGCTTATGCCTTATGCGTTATGCGTTATGCGTTATGCGTTATGCGTTATGCGTTATGCGTTATGCGTTATGCGTTATGCGTTATGCGTTATGCGTTATGCGTTATGCGTTATGCGTTATGCGTTATGCGTTATGCGTTATGCGTTATGCGTTATGCGTTATGCGTTATGCGTTATGCGTTATGCGTTATGCGTTATGCGTTATGCGTTATGCGTTATGCGTTATGCGTTATGCGTTATGCGTTATGCGTTATGCGTTATGCGTTATGCGTTATGCGTTATGCGTTATGCGTTATGCGTTATGCGTTATGCGTTATGCGTTATGCGTTATGCGTTATGCGTTATGCGTTATGCGTTATGCGTTATGCGTTATGCGTTATGCGTTATGCGTTATGCGTTATGCGTTATGCGTTATGCGTTATGCGTTATGCGTTATGCGTTATGCGTTATGCGTTATGCGTTATGCGTTATGCGTTATGCGTTATGAGTTTTGCTTTACGCGTTACGCGTTATGCGTTATGCGTTATGCGTTATTTGCGTTATGCGTTATGCGTTATGCGTTATGCGTTATGCGTTATGCGTTATG
The DNA here is from genome assembly GCF_051020765.1 of Lasioglossum baleicum. Classification (NCBI taxonomy): domain Eukaryota; kingdom Metazoa; phylum Arthropoda; class Insecta; order Hymenoptera; family Halictidae; genus Lasioglossum; species Lasioglossum baleicum. Next base: position 36,418 of record NW_027469425.1, on the reverse strand, counting down.
CGTTATGCGTTATGCGTTATGCGTTATGCGTTATGCGTTATGCGTTATGCGTTATGCGTTATGCGTTATGCGTTATGCGTTATGCGTTATGCTTATGCCACATGCGTTATGCGTTATGCGTTATGCGTTATGCGTTATGCGTTATGCGTTATGCGTTATGCGTTATGCGTTATGCGTTAAGCGTTATTTGCGTTATGGGTTATGCGTTATGCGTTATGGGTTATGCGTTATGCGTTATGCGTTATGCGTTATGCGTTATGCGTTATGCGTTATGCGTTATGCGTTATGCGTTATGCGTTATGCGTTATGCGTTATGCGTTATGCGTTATGCGTTATGCGTTATGCGTTATGCGTTATGCGTTATGCGTTATGCGTTTTGCGTTATGCGTTATGCGTTATGCGTTATGCGTTATGCGTTATGCGTTATGCGTTATGCGTTATGCGTTATGCGTTATGCGTTAAGCGTTATTTGCGTTATGGGTTATGCGTTATGCGTTATGGGTTATGCGTTATGCGTTATGCGTTATGCGTTATGCGTTATGCGTTATGCGTTATGCGTTGTGCGTTATGCGTTATGCGTTGTGCGTTGTGCGTTGTGCGTTGTGCGTTGTGCGTTATGCGTTATGCGTTATGCGTTATGCGTTATGCGTTATGCGTTATGCGTTATGCGTTATGCGTTATGCGTTATGCGTTATGCGTTATGCGTTATGCGTTATGCGTTATGCGTTATGGGTTATGAGTTTTGCGTTACGCGTTATGCGTTATGCGTTATGCGTTATGCGTTATGCGTTATGCGTTATGCGTTATGCGTTATGCGTTATGCGTTATGCGTTATGCGTTATGCGTTATGCGTTATGCGTTATGCGTTATGCGTTATGCGTTATGCGTTATGCGTTATGCGTTATGCGTTATGCGTTATGCGTTATGCGTTATGCGTTATGCGTTATGCGTTTTGCGTTATGCGTTATGCGTTATGCGTTATGCGTTATGACTTTTGCATTATGCGTTATGCGTTATGCGTTATGCGTTATGGGCTATGCGTTATGCCTTATGGTTTATACGTTATGCGTTATGCGTTATGCGTTATGCGTTATGTGTTATGCGTTATGAGTTTTGCGTTACGCGTTATGCGTTATGCGTTATGCGTTATGCGTTATGCGTTATGCGTTATGCGTTATTTGCGTTATGCGTTATGCGTTATGCGTTATGCGTTATGCGTTATGCGTTATGCGTTATGCGTTATGCGTTATGCGTTATGCGTTATGCGTTATGTGTTATGCGTTATGCGTTATGCGTTATGCGTTATGCGTTATGCGTTATGCGTTATGCGTTATGCGTTATGAGTTTTGCGTTACGCGTTATGCGTTATGCGTTATGCGTTATTTGCGTTATGCGTTATGCGTTATGCGTTATGCGTTATGCGTTATGCGTTATGCGTTATGCGTTATGCGTTATGCGTTATGCGTCATGCGTTATGCGTTATGCGTTATGCGTTATGCGTTATGCGTTATGCGTTATGCGTTATGCGTTATGCGTTATGCGTTATGCGTTATGCGTTATGCGTTATGCGTTATGCGTTATGCGTTATGCGTTATGCGTTATGCGTTATGCGTTATTTGCGTTATGCGTTATGCGTTATGCGTTATGCGTTATGCGTTATGCGTTATGCGTTATGCGTTATGCGTTATGCGTTATGCGTTATGCGTTAAGCGTTATTTGCGTTATGGGTTATGCGTTATGCGTTATGGGTTATGCGTTATGCGTTATGCGTTATGCGTTATGCGTTATGCGTTATGCGTTATGCGTTATGCGTTATGCGTTATTTGCGTTATGCGTTATGCGTTATGCGTTATGCGTTATGCGTTATGCGTTGTGCGTTATGCGTTATGCGTTGTGCGTTGTGCGTTGTGCGTTGTGCGTTGTGCGTTGTGCGTTGTGCGTTGTGCGTTGTGCGTTGTGCGTTATGCGTTATGCGTTATGCGTTATGCGTTATGCGTTATGCGTTATGCGTTATGCGTTATGCGTTATGCGTTATGCGTTATGCGTTATGCGTTATGCGTTATGCGTTATGCGTTATGCGTTATGCGTTATGCGTTATGCGTTATGCGTTATGCGTTATGCGTTATGCGTTATGCGTTATGCGTTATGCGTTATGCGTTATGCGTTATGCGTTATGCGTTATGCGTTATGCGTTATGCGTTATGCGTTATGCGTTATGCGTTATGCGTTATGCGTTATGCGTTATGCGTTATGCGTTATGCGTTATGCGTTATGCGTTATGCGTTATGCGTTATGCGTTATGCGTTGTGCGTTGTGCGTTGTGCGTTGTGCGTTGTGCGTTGTGCGTTGTGCGTTGTGCGTTGTGCGTTGTGCGTTGTGCGTTCTGCGTTATGCGTTATGCGTTATGCGTTATGCGTTATGCGTTATGCGTTATGCGTTATGCGTTATGCGTTATGCGTTATGCGTTATGCGTTATGCGTTATGCGTTATGCGTTATGCGTTATGCGTTATGCGTTATGCGTTATGCGTTATGCGTTATGCGTTATGCGTTATGCGTTATGCGTTATGCGTTATGCGTTATGCGTTATGCGTTATGCGTTATGGGTTATGAGTTTTGCGTTACGCGTTATGCGTTATGCGTTATGCGTTATGCGTTATGCGTTATGCGTTATGCGTTATGCGTTATGCGTTATGCGTTATGCGTTATGCGTTATGCGTTATGCGTTATGCGTTATGCGTTATGCGTTATGCGTTATGCGTTATGCGTTTTGCGTTATGCGTTATGCGTTATGCGTTATGCGTTATGACTTTTGCATTATGCGTTATGCGTTATGCGTTATGCGTTATGGGCTATGCGTTATGCCTTATGGTTTATACGTTATGCGTTATGCGTTATGCGTTATGCGTTATGTGTTATGCGTTATGAGTTTTGCGTTACGCGTTATGCGTTATGCGTTATGCGTTATGCGTTATGCGTTATTTGCGTTATGCGTTATGCGTTATGCGTTATGCGTTATGCGTTATGCGTTATGCGTTATGCGTTATGCGTTATGCGTTATGCGTTATGCGTTATGCGTTATGCGTTATGCGTTATGCGTTATGCGTTATGCGTTATGCGTTATGCGTTATGCGTTATGCGTTATGCGTTATGCGTTATGCGTTATGCGTTATGCGTTATGCGTTATGCGTTATGCGTTATGCGTTATGCGTTATGCGTTATGCGTTATGCGTTATGCGTTATGCTTATGCCATATGCGTTATGCGTTATGCGTTATGCGTTATGCGTTATGAGTTTTGCGTTACGCGTTATGCGTTATGCGTTATGCGTTATGCGTTATGCGTTATTTGCGTTATGCGTTATGCGTTATGCGTTATGCGTTATGCGTTATGCGTTATGCGTTATGCGTTATGCGTTATGCGTTATGCGTTATGCGTTATGCGTTATGCGTTATGCGTTATGCGTTATGCGTTATGCGTTACGCGTTACGCGTTATGCGTTATGCGTTATGCGTTATGCGTTATGCGTTATGCGTTATTTGCGTTATGCGTTATGCGTTATGCGTTATGCGTTATGCGTTATGCGTTATGCGTTATGCGTTATGCGTTATGCGTTATGCGTTATGCGTTATGCGTTATGCGTTATTTGCGTTATGCGTTATGCGTTATGCGTTATGCGTTATGCGTTATGCGTTATGCGTTATGCGTTATGCGTTATGCGTTATGCGTTATGCGTTATGCGTTATGCGTTATGCGTTATGCGTTATGCGTTATGCGTTATGCGTTATGCGTTATGCGTTATGCGTTATGCGTTATGCGTTATGCTTATGCCTTATGCGTTATGCGTTATGCGTTATGCGTTATGCGTTATGCGTTATGCGTTATGCGTTATGCGTTATGCGTTATGCGTTATGCGTTATTTGCGTTATGCGTTATGCGTTATGCGTTATGCGTTATGCGTTATGCGTTATGCGTTATGCGTTATGCGTTATGCGTTATGCGTTATGCGTTATGCGTTATGCGTTATGCGTTATGCGTTATGCGTTAAGCGTTATTTGCGTTATGGGTTATGCGTTATGCGTTATGCGTTATGCGTTATGCGTTATGCGTTATGCGTTATGCGTTATGCGTTATGCGTTATGCGTTATGCGTTATGCGTTATGCGTTATGCGTTATGCGTTATGCGTTATTTGCGTTATGCGTTATGCGTTATGCGTTATGCGTTATGCGTTATGCGTTGTGCGTTGTGCGTTGTGCGTTGTGCGTTGTGCGTTGTGCGTTGTGCGTTGTGCGTTCTGCGTTATGCGTTATGCGTTATGCGTTATGCGTTATGCGTTATGCGTTATTTGCGTTATGCGTTATGCGTTATGCGTTATGCGTTATGCGTTATGCGTTATGCGTTATGCGTTGTGCGTTGTGCGTTGTGCGTTGTGCGTTGTGCGTTGTGCGTTGTGCGTTGTGCGTTGTGCGTTCTGCGTTATGCGTTATGCGTTATGCGTTATGCTTATGCCTTATGCGTTATGCGTTATGCGTTATGCGTTATGCGTTATGCGTTATGCGTTATGCGTTATGCGTTATGCGTTATGCGTTATGCGTTATTTGCGTTATGCGTTATGCGTTATGCGTTATGCGTTATGCGTTATGCGTTATGCGTTATGCGTTATGCGTTATGCGTTATGCGTTATGCGTTATGCGTTATGCGTTATGCGTTATGCGTTATGCGTTATGCGTTAAGCGTTATTTGCGTTATGGGTTATGCGTTATGCGTTATGCGTTATGCGTTATGCGTTATGCGTTATGCGTTATGCGTTATGCGTTATGCGTTATGCGTTATGCGTTATGCGTTATGCGTTATGCGTTATTTGCGTTATGCGTTATGCGTTATGCGTTATGCGTTATGCGTTGTGCGTTGTGCGTTGTGCGTTGTGCGTTGTGCGTTGTGCGTTGTGCGTTGTGCGTTGTGCGTTGTGCGTTCTGCGTTATGCGTTATGCGTTATGCGTTATGCGTTATGCGTTATGCGTTATTTGCGTTATGCGTTATGCGTTATGCGTTATGCGTTATGCGTTATGCGTTATGCGTTGTGCGTTGTGCGTTGTGCGTTGTGCGTTGTGCGTTGTGCGTTGTGCGTTGTGCGTTGTGCGTTGTGCGTTCTGCGTTATGCGTTATGCGTTATGCGTTATGCGTTATGCGTTATGCGTTATGCGTTATGCGGTATGCGTTATGCGTTATGCGTTATGCGTTATGCGTTATGCGTTATGCGTAATGCGTTATGCGTTATGCGTTATGCGTTATGCGTTATGCGTTATGCGTTATGCGTTATGCGTTCTGCGTTATGCGTTATGCGTTATGCGTTATGCGTTATGCGTTATGCGTTATGCGTTATGCGTTATGCGTTATGCGTTATGCGTTATGCGTTATGCGTTATGCGTTATGCGTTATGCGTTATGCGTTATGCGTTATGCGTTATGCGTTATGCGTTATGCGTTATGCGTTATGCGTTATGCGTTATGCGTTATGCGTTATGCGTTATGCGTTATGCGTTATGCGTTATGCGTTATGCGTTATGCGTTATGCGTTAAGCGTTATTTGCGTTATGGGTTATGCGTTATGCGTTATGCGTTATGCGTTATGCGTTATGCGTTATGCGTTATGCGTTATGCGTTATGCGTTATGCGTTATGCGTTATGCGTTATGCGTTATGCGTTATGCGTTATTTGCGTTATGCGTTATGCGTTATGCGTTATGCGTTATGCGTTATGCGTTATGCGTTGTGCGTTGTGCGTTGTGCGTTGTGCGTTGTGCGTTGTGCGTTGTGCGTTGTGCGTTGTGCGTTGTGCGTTCTGCGTTATGCGTTATGCGTTATGCGTTATGCGTTATGCGTTATGCGTTATGCGGTATGCGTTATGCGTTATGCGTTATGCGTTATGCGTTATGCGTTATGCGTAATGCGTTATGCGTTATGCGTTATGCGTTATGCGTTATGCGTTCTGCGTTATGCGTTATGCGTTATGCGTTATGCGTTCTGCGTTATGCGTTATGCGTTATGCGTTATGCGTTATGCGTTATGCGTTATGCGTTATGCGTTATGCGTTATGCGTTATGCGTTATGCGTTATGCGTTATGCGTTATGCGTTATGCGTTATGCGGTATGCGTTATGCGTTATGCGTTATGCGTTATGCGTTATGCGTTATGCGTTATGCGTTATGCGTTATGCGTTATGCGTTATGCGTTATGCGTTATGCGTTATGCGTTATGCGTTATGCGTTATGCGTTATGCGTTATGCGTTATGCGTTATGCGTTATGCGTTATGCGTTATGCGTTATGAGTTATGCGTTATGAGTTTTGCGTTTTGCGTTATGCGTTATGCGTTATGCGTTATGCGTTATGCGTTATGCTTATGCGTTATGCGTTATGCGTTATGCGTTATGCGTTATGCGTTATGCGTTATGCGTTATGCGTTAAGCGTTATTTGCGTTATGGGTTATGCGTTATGCGTTATGCGTTATGCGTTATGCGTTATGCGTTATGCGTTAAGCGTTATTTGCGTTATGGGTTATGCGTTATGCGTTATGCGTTATGCGTTATGCGTTATGCGTTATGCGTTATGCGTTATGCGTTATGCGTTATGCGTTATGCGTTAGGCGTTATGCGTTATGCGTTATGCGTTATGCGTTATGCGTTATGCGTTATGCGTTATGCGTTATGCGTTATGCGTTATGCGTTATGCGTTATGCGTTATGCGTTATGCGTTATGCGTTATGCGTTATGCGTTATGCGTTATGCGTTATGCGTTATGCGTTATGCGTTATGCGTTATGCGTTATGCGTTATGCGTTATGCGTTATGCGTTATGCGTTATGCGTTATGCGTTATGCGTTATGCGTTATGCGTTATGCGTTATGCGTTATGCGTTATGCGTTATGCGTTATGCGTTAAGCGTTATTTGCGTTATGGGTTATGCGTTATGCGTTATGCGTTATGCGTTATGCGTTATGCGTTATGCGTTATGCGTTAAGCGTTATTTGCGTTATGGGTTATGCGTTATGCGTTATGCGTTATGCGTTATGCGTTATGCGTTATGCGTTATGCGTTATGCGTTATGCGTTATGCGTTATGCGTTATGCGTTATGCGTTATGCGTTATGCGTTAGGCGTTATGCGTTATGCGTTATGCGTTATGCGTTATGCGTTATGCGTTATGCGTTATGCGTTATGCGTTATGCGTTATGCGTTATGCGTTATGCGTTATGCGTTATGCGTTATGCGTTATGCGTTATGCGTTATGCGTTATGCGTTATGCGTTATGCGTTATGCGTTATGCGTTATGCGTTATGCGTTATGCGTTATGCGTTATGCGTTATGCGTTATGCGTTATGCGTTATGCGTTATGCGTTATGCGTTATGCGTTATGCGTTATGCGTTAAGCGTTATTTGCGTTATGGGTTATGCGTTATGCGTTATGCGTTATGCGTTATGCGTTATGCGTTATGCGTTAAGCGTTATTTGCGTTATGGGTTATGCGTTATGCGTTATGCGTTATGCGTTATGCGTTATGCGTTATGCGTTATGCGTTATGCGTTATGCGTTATGCGTTATGCGTTATGCGTTATGCGTTATGCGTTATGCGTTATGCGTTATGCGTTATGCGTTATGCGTTAAGCGTTATTTGCGTTATGGGTTATGCGTTATGCGTTATGCGTTATGCGTTATGCGTTATGCGTTATGCGTTATGCGTTATGCGTTATGCGTTATGCATTATGCGTTATGCGTTATGCGTTATGCGTTATGCGTTATGCGTTATGCGTTATTTGCGTTATGCGTTATGCGTTATGCGTTATGCGTTATGCGTTATGCGTTATGCGTTGTGCGTTGTGCGTTGTGCGTTGTGCGTTGTGCGTTGTGCGTTGTGCGTTGTGCGTTGTGCGTTGTGCGTTCTGCGTTATGCGTTATGCGTTATGCGTTATGCGTTATGCGTTATGCGTTATGCGGTATGCGTTATGCGTTATGCGTTATGCGTTATGCGTTATGCGTTATGCGTTATGCGTTATGCGTTATGCGTTATGCGTTATGCGTTATGCGTTTTGCGTTATGCGTTATGCGTTATGCGTTATGACTTTTGCATTATGCGTTATGCGTTATGCGTTATGCGTTATGGGCTATGCGTTATGCCTTATGGTTTATACGTTATGCGTTATGCGTTATGCGTTATGCGTTATGTGTTATGCGTTATGAGTTTTGCGTTACGCGTTATGCGTTATGCGTTATGCGTTATGCGTTATGCGTTATGCGTTATGCGTTATGCGTTATGCGTTATGCGTTATGCGTTATGCGTTATGCGTTATGCGTTATGCGTTATGCGTTATGCGTTATGCGTTATGCGTTATGCGTTATGCGTTATGCGTTATGCGTTATGCGTTATGCGTTATGCGTTATGCGTTATGCGTTATGCGTTATGCGTTATGCGTTATGCGTTATGCGTTATGCGTTATGCGTTATGCGTTATGCGTTATGCGTTATGCGTTATGCGTTATGCGTTATGCGTTATGCGTTATGCGTTATGCGTTATGCGTTATGCGTTATGCGTTATGCGTTATGCGTTATGCTTATGCCATATGCGTTATGCGTTATGCGTTATGCGTTATGCGTTATGAGTTTTGCGTTACGCGTTATGCGTTATGCGTTATGCGTTATGCGTTATGCGTTATGCTTATGCCTTATGCGTTATGCGTTATGCGTTATGCGTTATGCGTTATGCGTTATGCGTTATGCGTTATGCGTTATGCGTTATGCGTTATGCGTTATGCGTTATGCGTTATGCGTTATGCGTTATGCGTTATGCGTTATGCGTTATGCGTTATGCGTTATGCGTTATGCGTTATGCGTTATGCGTTATGCGTTATGCGTTATGCGTTATGCGTTATGCGTTATGCGTTATGCGTTATGCGTTGTGCGTTGTGCGTTGTGCGTTGTGCGTTGTGCGTTGTGCGTTGTGCGTTGTGCGTTGTGCGTTGTGCGTTGTGCGTTCTGCGTTATGCGTTATGCGTTATGCGTTATGCGTTATGCGTTATGCGTTATGCGGTATGCGTTATGCGTTATGCGTTATGCGTTATGCGTTATGCGTTATGCGTTATGCGTTATGCGTTATGCGTTATGCGTTTTGCGTTATGCGTTATGCGTTATGCGTTATGACTTTTGCATTATGCGTTATGCGTTATGCGTTATGCGTTATGGGCTATGCGTTATGCCTTATGGTTTATACGTTATGCGTTATGCGTTATGCGTTATGCGTTATGTGTTATGCGTTATGAGTTTTGCGTTACGCGTTATGCGTTATGCGTTATGCGTTATGCGTTATGCGTTATGCGTTATGCGTTATGCGTTATGCGTTATGCGTTATGCGTTATGCGTTATGCGTTATGCGTTATGCGTTATGCGTTATGCGTTATGCGTTATGCGTTATGCGTTATGCGTTATGCGTTATGCGTTATGCGTTATGCGTTATGCGTTATGCGTTATGCGTTATGCGTTATGCGTTATGCGTTATGCGTTATGCGTTATGCGTTATGCGTTATGCGTTATGCGTTATGCGTTATGCGTTATGCGTTATGCGTTATGCGTTATGCGTTATGCGTTATGCGTTATGCGTTATGCGTTATGCGTTATGCGTTATGCGTTATGCGTTATGCGTTATGCGTTATGCGTTATGCTTATGCCATATGCGTTATGCGTTATGCGTTATGCGTTATGCGTTATGAGTTTTGCGTTACGCGTTATGCGTTATGCGTTATGCGTTATGCGTTATGCGTTATGCTTATGCCTTATGCGTTATGCGTTATGCGTTATGCGTTATGCGTTATGCGTTATGCGTTATGCGTTATGCGTTATGCGTTATGCGTTATGCGTTATGCGTTATGCGTTATGCGTTATGCGTTATGCGTTATGCGTTATGCGTTATGCGTTATGCGTTATGCGTTATGCGTTATGCGTTATGCGTTATGCGTTATGCGTTATGCGTTATGCGTTATGCGTTATGCGTTATGCTTATGCCATATGCGTTATGCGTTATGCGTTATGCGTTATGCGTTATGAGTTTTGCGTTACGCGTTATGCGTTATGCGTTATGCGTTATGCGTTATGTGTTATGAGTTTTGCGTTTTGCGTTATGCGTTATGCGTTATGCTTATGCCATATGCGTTATGCGTTATGCGTTATGCGTTATGCGTTATGCGTTATGCGTTATGCGTTATGCGTTATCCGTTATGAGTTTTGCGTTACGCGTTATGCGTTATGCGTTATGCGTTATGCGTTATGCGTTATGCGTTATGCGTTATGCGTTATGCGTTATGCGTTATGCGTTATGCGTTATGCGTTATGCGTTATGCGTTATGCGGTATGCGTTATGCGTTATGCGTTATGCGTTATGCGTTATGCGTTATGCGTTATGCGTTATGCGTTATGCGTTATGCGTTATGCGTTAGGCGTTATGCGTTATGCGTTATGCGTTATGCGTTATGCGTTATGCGTTATGCGTTATGCGTTATGCGTTATGCGTTATGCGTTATGCGTTATGCGTTATGCGTTATGCGTTATGCGTTATGCGTTATGCGTTATGCGTTATGCGTTATGCGTTATGCGTTATGCGTTATGCGTTATGCGTTATGCGTTATGCGTTATGCGTTATGAGTTATGCGTTATGCGTTATGCGTTATGCGTTATGCGTTATGCGTTATGCGTTATGCGTTATGCGTTATGCGTTATGCGTTATGCGTTATGCGTTATGCGTTATGCGTTATGCGTTATGCGTTATGCGTTATGCGGTATGCGTTATGCGTTATGCGTTATGCGTTATGCGTTATGCGTTATGCGTTATGCGTTATGCGTTAGGCGTTATGCGTTATGCGTTATGCGTTATGCGTTATGCGTTATGCGTTATGCGTTATGCGTTATGCGTTATGCGTTATGCGTTATGCGTTATGCGTTATGCGTTATGCGTTATGCGTTATGCGTTATGCGTTATGCGTTATGCGTTATGCGTTATGCGTTATGCGTTATGCGTTATGCGTTATGCGTTATGCGTTATGCGTTATGCGTTATGCTTTAGGCGTTATGCGTAATGCGTTATGCGTTATGCGTTATGCGTTATGCGTTATGCGTTATGCGTTCTGCGTTATGCGTTATGCGTTATGCGTTATGCGTTATGCGTTATGCGTTATGCGTTATGCGTTATGCGTTATGCGTTATGCGTTATGCGTTATGCGTTATGCGTTATGCGTTATGCGTTATGCGTTATGCGTTATGCGTTATGCGTTATGCGTTATGCGTTATGCGTTATGCGTTATGCGTTATGCGTTATGCGTTATGCGTTATGCGTTATGCGTTATGCGTTATGCGTTATGCGTTATGCGTTATGCGTTATGCGTTATGCGTTATGCGTTATGCGTTATGCGTTATGCGTTATGCGTTATGCGTTATGCGTTATGCGTTATGCGTTATGAGTTTTGCGTTATGCGTTATGCGTTATGCGTTATGCGTTATGCGTTATGCGTTATGCGTTATGCGTTAGGCGTTATGCGTTATGCGTTATGCGTTATGCGTTATGCGTTATGCGTTATGCGTTATGCGTTATGCGTTATGCGTTATGCGTTATGCGTTATGCGTTATGCGTTATGCGTTATGCGTTATGCGTTATGCGTTATGCGTTATGCGTTATGCGTTATGCGTTATGCGTTATGCGTTATGCGTTATGCGTTATGCGTTATGCGTTATGCGTTATGCGTTATGCGTTATGCGTTATGCGTTATGCGTTATGCGTTATGCGTTAAGCGTTATTTGCGTTATGGGTTATGCGTTATGCGTTATGCGTTATGCGTTATGCGTTATGCGTTATGCGTTAAGCGTTATTTGCGTTATGGGTTATGCGTTATGCGTTATGCGTTATGCGTTATGCGTTATGCGTTATGCGTTATGCGTTATGCGTTATGCGTTATGCGTTATGCGTTATGCGTTATGCGTTATGCGTTATGCGTTAGGCGTTATGCGTTATGCGTTATGCGTTATGCGTTATGCGTTATGCGTTATGCGTTATGCGTTATGCGTTATGCGTTATGCGTTATGCGTTATGCGTTATGCGTTATGCGTTATGCGTTATGCGTTATGCGTTATGCGTTATGCGTTATGCGTTATGCGTTATGCGTTATGCGTTATGCGTTATGCGTTATGCGTTATGCGTTATGCGTTATGCGTTATGCGTTATGCGTTATGCGTTATGCGTTATGCGTTATGCGTTATGCGTTATGCGTTATGCGTTAAGCGTTATTTGCGTTATGGGTTATGCGTTATGCGTTATGCGTTATGCGTTATGCGTTATGCGTTATGCGTTAAGCGTTATTTGCGTTATGGGTTATGCGTTATGCGTTATGCGTTATGCGTTATGCGTTATGCGTTATGCGTTATGCGTTATGCGTTATGCGTTATGCGTTATGCGTTATGCGTTATGCGTTATGCGTTATGCGTTAAGCGTTATTTGCGTTATGGGTTATGCGTTATGCGTTATGCGTTATGCGTTATGCGTTATGCGTTATGCGTTATGCGTTATGCGTTATGCGTTATGCATTATGCGTTATGCGTTATGCGTTATGCGTTATGCGTTATGCGTTATGCGTTATTTGCGTTATGCGTTATGCGTTATGCGTTATGCGTTATGCGTTATGCGTTATGCGTTATGCGTTGTGCGTTGTGCGTTGTGCGTTGTGCGTTGTGCGTTGTGCGTTGTGCGTTGTGCGTTGTGCGTTGTGCGTTGTGCGTTCTGCGTTATGCGTTATGCGTTATGCGTTATGCGTTATGCGTTATGCGTTATGCGGTATGCGTTATGCGTTATGCGTTATGCGTTATGCGTTATGCGTTATGCGTTATGCGTTATGCGTTATGCGTTATGCGTTATGCGTTATGCGTTATGCGTTTTGCGTTATGCGTTATGCGTTATGCGTTATGACTTTTGCATTATGCGTTATGCGTTATGCGTTATGCGTTATGGGCTATGCGTTATGCCTTATGGTTTATACGTTATGCGTTATGCGTTATGCGTTATGCGTTATGTGTTATGCGTTATGAGTTTTGCGTTACGCGTTATGCGTTATGCGTTATGCGTTATGCGTTATGCGTTATGCGTTATGCGTTATGCGTTATGCGTTATGCGTTATGCGTTATGCGTTATGCGTTATGCGTTATGCGTTATGCGTTATGCGTTATGCGTTATGCGTTATGCGTTATGCGTTATGCGTTATGCGTTATGCGTTATGCGTTATGCGTTATGCGTTATGCGTTATGCGTTATGCGTTATGCGTTATGCGTTATGCGTTATGCGTTATGCGTTATGCGTTATGCGTTATGCGTTATGCGTTATGCGTTATGCGTTATGCGTTATGCGTTATGCGTTATGCGTTATGCGTTATGCGTTATGCGTTATGCGTTATGCGTTATGCGTTATGCGTTATGCGTTATGCTTATGCCATATGCGTTATGCGTTATGCGTTATGCGTTATGCGTTATGAGTTTTGCGTTACGCGTTATGCGTTATGCGTTATGCGTTATGCGTTATGCGTTATGCTTATGCCTTATGCGTTATGCGTTATGCGTTATGCGTTATGCGTTATGCGTTATGCGTTATGCGTTATGCGTTATGCGTTATGCGTTATGCGTTATGCGTTATGCGTTATGCGTTATGCGTTATGCGTTATGCGTTATGCGTTATGCGTTATGCGTTATGCGTTATGCGTTATGCGTTATGCGTTATGCGTTATGCGTTATGCGTTATGCGTTATGCGTTGTGCGTTGTGCGTTGTGCGTTGTGCGTTGTGCGTTGTGCGTTGTGCGTTGTGCGTTGTGCGTTGTGCGTTCTGCGTTATGCGTTATGCGTTATGCGTTATGCGTTATGCGTTATGCGTTATGCGGTATGCGTTATGCGTTATGCGTTATGCGTTATGCGTTATGCGTTATGCGTTATGCGTTATGCGTTATGCGTTATGCGTTATGCGTTTTGCGTTATGCGTTATGCGTTATGCGTTATGACTTTTGCATTATGCGTTATGCGTTATGCGTTATGCGTTATGGGCTATGCGTTATGCCTTATGGTTTATACGTTATGCGTTATGCGTTATGCGTTATGCGTTATGTGTTATGCGTTATGAGTTTTGCGTTACGCGTTATGCGTTATGCGTTATGCGTTATGCGTTATGCGTTATGCGTTATGCGTTATGCGTTATGCGTTATGCGTTATGCGTTATGCGTTATGCGTTATGCGTTATGCGTTATGCGTTATGCGTTATGCGTTATGCGTTATGCGTTATGCGTTATGCGTTATGCGTTATGCGTTATGCGTTATGCGTTATGCGTTATGCGTTATGCGTTATGCGTTATGCGTTATGCGTTATGCGTTATGCGTTATGCGTTATGCGTTATGCGTTATGCGTTATGCGTTATGCGTTATGCGTTATGCGTTATGCGTTATGCGTTATGCGTTATGCGTTATGCGTTATGCGTTATGCGTTATGCTTATGCCATATGCGTTATGCGTTATGCGTTATGCGTTATGCGTTATGAGTTTTGCGTTACGCGTTATGCGTTATGCGTTATGCGTTATGCGTTATGCGTTATGCTTATGCCTTATGCGTTATGCGTTATGCGTTATGCGTTATGCGTTATGCGTTATGCGTTATGCGTTATGCGTTATGCGTTATGCGTTATGCGTTATGCGTTATGCGTTATGCGTTATGCGTTATGCGTTATGCGTTATGCGTTATGCGTTATGCGTTATGCGTTATGCGTTATGCGTTATGCGTTATGCGTTATGCGTTATGCGTTATGCGTTATGCTTATGCCATATGCGTTATGCGTTATGCGTTATGCGTTATGCGTTATGAGTTTTGCGTTACGCGTTATGCGTTATGCGTTATGCGTTATGCGTTATGTGTTATGAGTTTTGCGTTTTGCGTTATGCGTTATGCGTTATGCTTATGCCATATGCGTTATGCGTTATGCGTTATGCGTTATGCGTTATGCGTTATGCGTTATGCGTTATGCGTTATCCGTTATGAGTTTTGCGTTACGCGTTATGCGTTATGCGTTATGCGTTATGCGTTATGCGTTATGCGTTATGCGTTATGCGTTATGCGTTATGCGTTATGCGTTATGCGTTATGCGTTATGCGTTATGCGTTATGCGGTATGCGTTATGCGTTATGCGTTATGCGTTATGCGTTATGCGTTATGCGTTATGCGTTATGCGTTATGCGTTATGCGTTATGCGTTAGGCGTTATGCGTTATGCGTTATGCGTTATGCGTTATGCGTTATGCGTTATGCGTTATGCGTTATGCGTTATGCGTTATGCGTTATGCGTTATGCGTTATGCGTTATGCGTTATGCGTTATGCGTTATGCGTTATGCGTTATGCGTTATGCGTTATGCGTTATGCGTTATGCGTTATGCGTTATGCGTTATGCGTTATGCGTTATGAGTTATGCGTTATGCGTTATGCGTTATGCGTTATGCGTTATGCGTTATGCGTTATGCGTTATGCGTTATGCGTTATGCGTTATGCGTTATGCGTTATGCGTTATGCGTTATGCGTTATGCGTTATGCGTTATGCGTTATGCGGTATGCGTTATGCGTTATGCGTTATGCGTTATGCGTTATGCGTTATGCGTTATGCGTTATGCGTTAGGCGTTATGCGTTATGCGTTATGCGTTATGCGTTATGCGTTATGCGTTATGCGTTATGCGTTATGCGTTATGCGTTATGCGTTATGCGTTATGCGTTATGCGTTATGCGTTATGCGTTATGCGTTATGCGTTATGCGTTATGCGTTATGCGTTATACGTTATGCGTTATGCGTTATGCGTTATGCGTTATGCGTTATGCGTTATGCGTTATGCGTTATGCTTTAGGCGTTATGCGTAATGCGTTATGCGTTATGCGTTATGCGTTATGCGTTATGCGTTATGCGTTCTGCGTTATGCGTTATGCGTTATGCGTTATGCGTTATGCGTTATGCGTTATGCGTTATGCGTTATGCGTTATGCGTTATGCGTTATGCGTTATGCGTTATGCGTTATGCGTTATGCGTTATGCGTTATGCGTTATGCGTTATGCGTTATGCGTTATGCGTTATGCGTTATGCGTTATGCGTTATGCGTTATGCGTTATGCGTTATGCGTTATGCGTTATGCGTTATGCGTTATGCGTTATGCGTTATGCGTTATGCGTTATGAGTTTTGCGTTACGCGTTATGCGTTATGCGTTATGCGTTATGCGTTATGCATTATGCGTTATGCGTTATGCGTTATGCGTTATGCGTTATGCGTTATGCGTTATGCGTTATGCTTATGCCACATGCGTTATGCGTTATGCGTTATGCGTTATGCGTTATGCGTTATGCGTTATGCGTTATGCGTTGTGCGTTGTGCGTTGTGCGTTGTGCGTTGTGCGTTGTGCGTTGTGCGTTGTGCGTTGTGCGTTGTGCGTTCTGCGTTATGCGTTATGCGTTATGCGTTATGCGTTATGCGTTATGCGTTATGCGGTATGCGTTATGCGTTATGCGTTATGCGTTATGCGTTATGCGTTATGCGTTATGCGTTATGCGTTATGCGTTATGCGTTATGCGTTATGCGTTATGCGTTTTGCGTTATGCGTTATGCGTTATGCGTTATGACTTTTGCATTATGCGTTATGCGTTATGCGTTATGCGTTATGGGCTATGCGTTATGCCTTATGGTTTATACGTTATGCGTTATGCGTTATGCGTTATGCGTTATGTGTTATGCGTTATGAGTTTTGCGTTACGCGTTATGCGTTATGCGTTATGCGTTATGCGTTATGCGTTATGCGTTATGCGTTATGCGTTATGCGTTATGCGTTATGCGTTATGCGTTATGCGTTATGCGTTATGCGTTATGCGTTATGCGTTATGCGTTATGCGTTATGCGTTATGCGTTATGCGTTATGCGTTATGCGTTATGCGTTATGCGTTATGCGTTATGCGTTATGCGTTATGCGTTATGCGTTATGCGTTATGCGTTATGCGTTATGCGTTATGCGTTATGCGTTATGCGTTATGCGTTATGCGTTATGCGTTATGCGTTATGCGTTATGCGTTATGCGTTATGCGTTATGCGTTATGCGTTATGCGTTATGCGTTATGCGTTATGCGTTATGCGTTATGCGTTATGCGTTATGCGTTATGCGTTATGCTTATGCCATATGCGTTATGCGTTATGCGTTATGCGTTATGCGTTATGAGTTTTGCGTTACGCGTTATGCGTTATGCGTTATGCGTTATGCGTTATGCTTATGCCTTATGCGTTATGCGTTATGCGTTATGCGTTATGCGTTATGCGTTATGCGTTATGCGTTATGCGTTATGCGTTATGCGTTATGCGTTATGCGTTATGCGTTATGCGTTATGCGTTATGCGTTATGCGTTATGCGTTATGCGTTATGCGTTATGCGTTATGCGTTATGCGTTATGCGTTATGCGTTATGCGTTATGCGTTATGCGTTATGCGTTATGCGTTATGCTTATGCCATATGCGTTATGCGTTATGCGTTATGCGTTATGCGTTATGAGTTTTGCGTTACGCGTTATGCGTTATGCGTTATGCGTTATGCGTTATGTGTTATGAGTTTTGCGTTTTGCGTTATGCGTTATGCGTTATGCTTATGCCATATGCGTTATGCGTTATGCGTTATGCGTTATGCGTTATGCGTTATGCGTTATGCGTTATCCGTTATGAGTTTTGCGTTACGCGTTATGCGTTATGCGTTATGCGTTATGCGTTATGCGTTATGCGTTATGCGTTATGCGTTATGCGTTATGCGTTATGCGTTATGCGTTATGCGTTATGCGTTATGCGTTATGCGGTATGCGTTATGCGTTATGCGTTATGCGTTATGCGTTATGCGTTATGCGTTATGCGTTATGCGTTATGCGTTATGCGTTATGCGTTAGGCGTTATGCGTTATGCGTTATGCGTTATGCGTTATGCGTTATGCGTTATGCGTTATGCGTTATGCGTTATGCGTTATGCGTTATGCGTTATGCGTTATGCGTTATGCGTTATGCGTTATGCGTTATGCGTTATGCGTTATGCGTTATGCGTTATGCGTTATGCGTTATGCGTTATGCGTTATGCGTTATGCGTTATGCGTTATGCGTTATGCGTTATGCGTTATGCGTTATGCGTTATGCGTTATGCGTTATGCGTTATGCGTTATGCGTTATGCGTTATGCGTTATGCGTTATGCGTTATGCGTTATGCGTTATGCGTTATGCGTTATGCGTTATGCGGTATGCGTTATGCGTTATGCGTTATGCGTTATGCGTTATGCGTTATGCGTTATGCGTTATGCGTTAGGCGTTATGCGTTATGCGTTATGCGTTATGCGTTATGCGTTATGCGTTATGCGTTATGCGTTATGCGTTATGCGTTATGCGTTATGCGTTATGCGTTATGCGTTATGCGTTATGCGTTATGCGTTATGCGTTATGCGTTATGCGTTATGCGTTATGCGTTATGCGTTATGCGTTATGCGTTATGCGTTATGCGTTATGCGTTATGCTTTAGGCGTTATGCGTAATGCGTTATGCGTTATGCGTTATGCGTTATGCGTTATGCGTTATGCGTTCTGCGTTATGCGTTATGCGTTATGCGTTATGCGTTATGCGTTATGCGTTATGCGTTATGCGTTATGCGTTATGCGTTATGCGTTATGCGTTATGCGTTATGCGTTATGCGTTATGCGTTATGCGTTATGCGTTATGCGTTATGCGTTATGCGTTATGCGTTATGCGTTATGCGTTATGCGTTATGCGTTATGCGTTATGCGTTATGCGTTATGCGTTATGCGTTATGCGTTATGAGTTTTGCGTTACGCGTTATGCGTTATGCGTTATGCGTTATGCGTTATGCATTATGCGTTATGCGTTATGCGTTATGCGTTATGCGTTATGCGTTATGCGTTATGCGTTATGCTTATGCCACATGCGTTATGCGTTATGCGTTATGCGTTATGCGTTATGCGTTATGCGTTATGCGTTATGCGTTATGCGTTATGCGTTATGCTTATGCCACATGCATTATGCGTTATGCGTTATGCGTTATGCGTTATGCGTTATGCGTTATGCGTTATGCGTTATGCGTTAAGCGTTATTTGCGTTATGGGTTATGCGTTATGCGTTATGGGTTATGCGTTATGCGTTATGCGTTATGCGTTATGCGTTATGCGTTATGCGTTATGCGTTATGCGTTATGCGTTATGCGTTATTTGCGTTATGCGTTATGCGTTATGCGTTATGCGTTATGCGTTATGCGTTATGCGTTGTGCGTTATGCGTTATGCGTTGTGCGTTGTGCGTTGTGCGTTGTGCGTTGTGCGTTGTGCGTTGTGCGTTGTGCGTTGTGCGTTGTGCGTTGTGCGTTATGCGTTATGCGTTATGCGTTATGCGTTATGCGTTATGCGTTATGCGTTATGCGTTATGCGTTATGCGTTATGCGTTATGCGTTATGCGTTATGCGTTATGCGTTATGCGTTATGCGTTATGCGTTATGCGTTATGCGTTATGCGTTATGCGTTATGCGTTATGCGTTATGCGTTATGCGTTATGCGTTATGCGTTATGCGTTATGCGTTATGCGTTATGCGTTATGCGTTATGCGTTATGCGTTATGCGTTATGCGTTATGCGTTATGCGTTATGCGTTATGCGTTATGCGTTATGCGTTATGCGTTATGCGTTATGCGTTATGCGTTATGCGTTATGCGTTATGCGTTATTTGCGTTCTGCGTTATGCGTTCTGCGTTATGCGTTATGCGTTATGCGTTGTGCGTTGTGCGTTGTGCGTTGTGCGCTGTGCGTTGTGCGTTGTGCGTTGTGCGTTGTGCGTTCTGCGTTATGCGTTATGCGTTATGCGTTATGCGTTATGCGTTATGCGTTATGCGTTATGCGTTATGCGTTATGCGTTATGCGTTATGCGTTATGCGTTATGCGTTATGCGTTATGCGTTATGCGTTATGCGTTATGCGTTATGCGTTATGCGTTATGCGTTATGCGTTATGCGTTATGCGTTATGCGTTATGCGTTATGCGTTATGCGTTATGCGTTATGCGTTATGCGTTATGCGTTATGCGTTATGCGTTATGGGTTATGAGTTTTGCGTTACGCGTTATGCGTTATGCGTTATGCGTTATGCGTTATGCGTTATGCGTTATGCGTTATGCGTTATGCGTTATGCGTTATGCGTTATGCGTTATGCGTTATGCGTTATGCGTTATGCGTTATGCGTTATGCGTTATGCGTTATGCGTTATGCGTTATGCGTTATGCGTTATGCGTTATGCGTTATGACTTTTGCATTATGCGTTATGCGTTATGCGTTATGCGTTATGCGTTATGCGTTATGCGTTATGCGTTATGCGTTATGCGTTATGCGTTATGCGTTATGCGTTATGCGTTATGCGTTATGCGTTATGCGTTATGCGTTATGCGTTATGCGTTATGCGTTATGCGTTATGCGTTATGCGTTATGCGTTATGCGTTATGCGTTATGCGTTATGCGTTATGCGTTATGAGTTTTGCGTTACGCGTTATGCGTTATGCGTTATGCGTTATGCGTTATTTGCGTTATGCGTTATGCGTTATGCGTTATGCGTTATGCGTTATGCGTTATGCGTTATGCGTTATGCGTTATGCGTTATGCGTTATGCGTTATGCGTTATGCGTTATGCGTTATGCGTTATGCGTTATGCGTTATGCGTTATGCGTTATGCGTTATGCGTTATGCGTTATGCGTTATGCGTTATGCGTTATGCGTTATGCGTTATGCGTTATGCGTTATGCGTTATGCGTTATGCGTTATGCGTTATGCGTTATGCGTTATGCGTTATGCGTTATGCGTTATGCGTTATGCGTTATGCGTTATGCGTTATGCGTTATGCGTTATGCGTTATGCGTTATGCGTTATGCGTTATGCGTTATGCGTTAAGCGTTATTTGCGTTATGGGTTATGCGTTATGCGTTATGCGTTATGCGTTATGCGTTATGCGTTATGCGTTATGCGTTATGCGTTATGCGTTATGCGTTATGCGTTATGCGTTATGCGTTATGCGTTATGCGTTATTTGCGTTATGCGTTATGCGTTATGCGTTATGCGTTATGCGTTATGCGTTGTGCGTTATGCGTTGTGCGTTGTGCGTTGTGCGTTGTGCGTTGTGCGTTGTGCGTTGTGCGTTGTGCGTTGTGCGTTCTGCGTTGTGCGTTCTGCGTTATGCGTTATGCGTTATGCGTTATGCGTTATGCGTTATGCGTTATGCGTTATGCGTTATGCGTTATGCGTTATGCGTTATGCGTTATGCGTTATGCGTTATGCGTTATGCGTTATGCGTTATGCGTTATGCGTTATGCGTTATGCGTTATGCGTTATGCGTTATGCGTTATGCGTTATGCGTTACGCGTTATGCGTTATGCGTTATGCGTTATGCGTTATGCGTTATGAGTTTTGCGTTACGCGTTATGCGTTATGCGTTATGCGTTATTTGCGTTATGCGTTATGCGTTATGCGTTATGCGTTATGCGTTATGCGTTATGCGTTATGCGTTATGCGTTATGCGTTATGCGTTATGCGTTATGCGTTATGCGTTATGCGTTATGCGTTATGCGTTATGCGTTATGCGTTATGCGTTATGCGTTATGCGTTATGCGTTATGCGTTATGCGTTATGCGTTATGCGTTATGCGTTATGCGTTATGCGTTATGCGTTATGCGTTATGCGTTATGCGTTATGCGTTATGCGTTATGCGTTATGCGTTATGCGTTATGCGTTATGCGTTATGCGTTATGCGTTATGCGTTATGCGTTATGCGTTATGCGTTATGCGTTATGCGTTATGCGTTATGCGTTATGCGTTATGCGTTATGCGTTATGCGTTATGCGTTATGCGTTATGCGTTATGCGTTAAGCGTTATTTGCGTTATGGGTTATGCGTTATGCGTTATGCGTTATGCGTTATGCGTTATGCGTTATGCGTTATGCGTTATGCGTTATGCGTTATGCGTTATGCGTTATGCGTTATTTGCGTTATGCGTTATGCGTTATGCGTTATGCGTTATGCGTTATGCGTTATGCGTTATGCGTTGTGCGTTGTGCGTTGTGCGTTGTGCGTTGTGCGTTGTGCGTTGTGCGTTGTGCGTTGTGCGTTCTGCGTTATGCGTTATGCGTTATGCGTTATGCGTTATGCGTTATGCGTTATGCGTTATGCGTTATGCGTTATGCGTTATGCGTTATGCGTTATGCGTTATGCGTTATGCGTTATGCGTTATGCGTTATGCGTTATGCGTTATGCGTTATGCGTTATGCGTTATGCGTTATGCGTTATGCGTTATGCGTTATGCGTTATGCGTTATGGGTTATGAGTTTTGCGTTACGCGTTACGCGTTATGCGTTATGCGTTATGCGTTATGCGTTATGCGTTATGCGTTATGCGTTATGCGTTATGCGTTATGCGTTATGCGTTATGCGTTATGCGTTATGCGTTATGCGTTATGCGTTATGCGTTATGCGTTATGCGTTATGCGTTATGCGTTATGCGTTATGCGTTGTGCGTTATGCGTTGTGCGTTGTGCGTTGTGCGATGTGCGTTGTGCGTTGTGCGTTGTGCGTTGTGCGTTATGCGTTATGCGTTATGCGTTATGCGTTATGCGTTATGCGTTATGCGTTATGCGATATGCGTTATGCGTTATGCGTTATGCGTTATGCGTAATGCGTTATGCGTTATGCGTTATGCGTTATGCGTTATGCGTTATGCGTTATGCGTTATGCGTTATGCGTTATGCGTTATGCTTTATGCGTTATGCGTTATTTGCGTTATGCGTTATGCGTTATGCGTTATGCGTTATGCGTTATGCGTTATGCGTTATGCGTTATGCGTTATGCGTTATGCGTTATGCGTTATGCGTTATGCGTTATGCGTTATGCGTTATGCGTTATGCGTTATGCGTTATGGGTTATGAGTTTTGCGTTACGCGTTATGCGTTATGCGTTATGCGTTATGCGTTATGCGTTATGCGTTATGCGTTATGCGTTATGCGTTATGCGTTATGCGTTATGCGTTATGCGTTATGCGTTATGCGTTATGCGTTATGCGTTATGCGTTATGCGTTATGCGTTATGCGTTATGCGTTATGCGTTATGCGTTATGCGTTATGCGTTATGCGTTATGGGTTATGAGTTTTGCGTTACGCGTTATGCGTTATGCGTTATGCGTTATGCGTTATGCGTTATGCGTTATGCGTTATGCGTTATGCGTTATGCGTTATGCGTTATGCGTTATGCGTTATGCGTTATGCGTTATGCGTTATGCGTTATGCGTTATGCGTTATGCGTTATGCGTTATGCGTTATGCGTTATGCGTTATGCGTTATGCGTTATGCGTTATGCGTTATGCTTATGCCATATGCGTTATGCGTTATGCGTTATGCGTTATGCGTTATGCGTTATGCGTTATGCGTTATGCGTTATGCGTTATGCGTTATGCGTTATGCGTTATGCGTTATGGGTTATGAGTTTTGCGTTACGCGTTATGCGTTATGCGTTATGCGTTATGCGTTATGCGTTATGCGTTATGCGTTATGCGTTATGCGTTATGCGTTATGCGTTATGCGTTATGCGTTATGCGTTATGCGTTATGCGTTATGCGTTATGCGTTATGCGTTATGCGTTATGCGTTATGCGTTATGGGTTATGAGTTTTGCGTTACGCGTTATGCGTTATGCGTTATGCGTTATGCGTTATGCGTTATGCGTTATGCGTTATGCGTTATGCGTTATGCGTTATGCGTTATGCGTTATGCGTTATGCGTTATGCGTTATGCGTTATGCGTTATGCGTTATGCGTTATGCGTTATGCGTTATGCGTTATGACTTTTGCATTATGCGTTATGCGTTATGCGTTATGCGTTATGCGTTATGCGTTATGCGTTATGCGTTATGCGTTATGCGTTATGCGTTATGCGTTATGCGTTATGCGTTATGCGTTATGCGTTATGCGTTATGCGTTATGCGTTATGCGTTATGCGTTATGCGTTATGCGTTATGCGTTATGCGTTATGCGTTATGCGTTATGCGTTATGCGTTATGCGTTATGCGTTATGCGTTATGCGTTATGCGTTATGCGTTATGCGTTATGCGTTATGCGTTATGCGTTATGCGTTATGCGTTATGCGTTATGCGTTATGCGTTATGCGTTATGCGTTATGCGTTATGCGTTATGCGTTATGCGTTATGCGTTATGCGTTATGCGTTATGCGTTATGCGTTATGCGTTATGCGTTATGCGTTATGCGTTATGCGTTATGCGTTATGCGTTATGCGTTATGCGTTATGCGTTATGCGTTAAGCGTTATTTGCGTTATGGGTTATGCGTTATGCGTTATGCGTTATGCGTTATGCGTTATGCGTTATGCGTTATGCGTTATGCGTTATGCGTTATGCGTTATGCGTTATGCGTTATGCGTTAAGCGTTATTTGCGTTATGGGTTATGCGTTATGCGTTATGCGTTATGCGTTATGCGTTATGCGTTATGCGTTATGCGTTATGCGTTATGCGTTATGCGTTATGCGTTATGCGTTATTTGCGTTATGCGTTATGCGTTATGCGTTATGCGTTATGCGTTATGCGTTATGCGTTATGCGTTGTGCGTTGTGCGTTGTGCGTTGTGCGTTGTGCGTTGTGCGTTGTGCGTTGTGCGTTGTGCGTTCTGCGTTATGCGTTATGCGTTATGCGTTATGCGTTATGCGTTATGCGTTATGCGTTATGCGTTATGCGTTATGCGTTATGCGTTATGCGTTATGCGTTATGCGTTATGCGTTATGCGTTATGCGTTATGCGTTATGCGTTATGCGTTATGCGTTATGCGTTATGCGTTATGCGTTATGCGTTATGCGTTATGCGTTATGCGTTATGCGTTATGCGTTATGCGTTATGCGTTATGCGTTATGCGTTATGCGTTATGAGTTTTGCGTTACGCGTTATGCGTTATGCGTTATGCGTTATTTGCGTTATGCGTTATGCGTTATGCGTTATGCGTTATGCGTTATGCGTTATGCGTTATGCGTTATGCGTTATGCGTTATGCGTTATGCGTTATGCGTTATGCGTTATGCGTTATGCGTTATGCGTTATGCGTTATGCGTTATGCGTTATGCGTTATGCGTTATGCGTTAAGCGTTATTTGCGTTATGGGTTATGCGTTATGCGTTATGCGTTATGCGTTATGCGTTATGCGTTATGCGTTATGCGTTATGCGTTATGCGTTATGCGTTATGCGTTATGCGTTATGCGTTATGCGTTATTTGCGTTATGCGTTATGCGTTATGCGTTATGCGTTATGCGTTATGCGTTATGCGTTATGCGTTATGCGTTGTGCGTTGTGCGTTGTGCGTTGTGCGTTGTGCGTTGTGCGTTCTGCGTTGTGCGTTATGCGTTATGCGTTATGCGTTATGCGTTATGCGTTATGCGTTATGCGTTATGCGTTATGCGTTATGCGTTATGCGTTATGCGTTATGCGTTATGCGTTATGCGTTATGCGTTATGCGTTATGCGTTATGCGTTATGCGTTATGCGTTATGCGTTATGCGTTATGCGTTATGCGTTATGCGTTATGCGTTATGCGTTATGCGTTATGGGTTATGAGTTTTGCGTTACGCGTTATGCGTTATGCGTTATGCGTTATGCGTTATGCGTTATGCGTTATGCGTTATGCGTTATGCGTTATGCGTTATGCGTTATGCGTTATGCGTTATGCGTTATGCGTTATGCGTTATGCGTTATGCGTTATGCGTTATGCGTTATGCGTTATGCGTTATGCGTTATGCGTTATGCGTTATGCGTTGTGCGTTGTGCGTTGTGCGTTGTGCGATGTGCGTTGTGCGTTGTGCGTTGTGCGTTGTGCGTTATGCGTTATGCGTTATGCGTTATGCGTTATGCGTTATGCGTTATGCGTTATGCGTTATGCGTTATGCGTTATGCGATATGCGTTATGCGTTATGCGTTATGCGTTATGCGTAATGCGTTATGCGTTATGCGTTATGCGTTATGCGTTATGCGTTATGCGTTATGCGTTATGCTTTATGCGTTATGCGTTATTTGCGTTATGCGTTATGCGTTATGCGTTATGCGTTATGCGTTATGCGTTATGCGTTATGCGTTGTGCGTTGTGCGATGTGCTTTGTGCGTTGTGCGTTGTGCGTTGTGCGTTGTGCGTTGTGCGTTCTGCGTTATGCGTTATGCGTTATGCGTTATGCGTTATGCGTTATGCGTTATGCGTTATGCGTTATGCGTTATGGGTTATGAGTTTTGCGTTACGCGTTATGCGTTATGCGTTATGCGTTATGCGTTATGCGTTATGCGTTATGCGTTATGCGTTATGCGTTATGCGTTATGCGTTATGCGTTATGCGTTATGCGTCATGCGTTATGCGTTATGCGTTATGCGTTATGCGTTATGCGTTATGCGTTATGCGTTATGCGTTATGCGTTATGCGTTATGCGTTATGCGTTATGCGTTATGCGTTATGCGTTATGCGTTATGCGTTATGCTTATGCCATATGCGTTATGCGTTATGCGTTATGCGTTATGAGTTTTGCGTTACGCGTTATGCGTTATGCGTTATGCGTTATGCGTTATGCGTTATGCGTTATGCGTTATGCGTTATGCGTTATGCGTTATGCGTTATGCGTTATGCGTTATGAGTTTTGCGTTTTGCGTTATGCGTTATGCGTTATGCGTTATGCGTTATGCGTTATGCGTTATGCTTATGCCATATGCGTTATGCGTTATGCGTTATGCGTTATGCGTTATGCGTTATGCGTTATGCGTTATGCGTTATGCGTTATGCGTTATGCGTTATGCGTTATGCGTTATGCGTTATGCGTTATGCGTTATGCGTTATGCGTTATGCGTTATGCGTTATGCGTTATGCGTTATGCGTTATGCGTTATGCGTTATGCGTTATGCGTTATGCGTTATGAGTTTTGCGTTTTGCGTTATGCGTTATGCGTTATGCGTTATGCGTTATGCGTTATGCTTATGCCATATGCGTTATGCGTTATGCGTTATACGTTATGCGTTATGCGTTATGCGTTATGCGTTATGAGTTTTGCGTTACGCGTTATGCGTTATGCGTTATGCGTTATGCGTTATGCGTTATGCGTTATGCGTTATGCGTTATGCGTTATGCGTTATGCGTTATGCGTTATGCGTTATGCGTTATGCGTTATGCGTTATGCGTTATGCGTTATGCGTTATGCGTTATGCGTTATGCGTTATGCGTTATGCGTTATGCGTTATGCGTTATGCGTTATGCGTTATGCGTTATGCGTTATGCGTTATGCGTTATGCGTTATGCTTATGCCATATGCGTTATGCGTTATGCGTTATGCGTTATGCGTTATGCGTTATGAGTTTTGCGTTACGCGTTATGCGTTATGCGTTATGCGTTATGCGTTATGCGTTATGCGTTATGCGTTATGCTTATGCCTTATGCGTTATGCGTTATGCGTTATGCGTTATGCGTTATGCGTTATGCGTTATGCGTTATGCGTTATGCGTTATGCGTTATGCGTTATGCGTTATGCGTTATGCGTTATGCGTTATGCGTTATGCGTTATGCGTTATGCGTTATGCGTTATGCGTTATGCGTTATGCGTTATGCGGTATGCGTTATGCGTTATGCGTTATGCGTTATGCGTTATGCGTTATGCGTTATGCGTTATGCGTTAGGCGTTATGCGTTATGCGTTATGCGTTATGCGTTATGCGTTATGCGTTATGCGTTATGCGTTATGCGTTATGCGTTATGCGTTATGCGTTATGCGTTATGCGTTATGCGTTATGCGTTATGCGTTATGCGTTATGCGTTATGCGTTATGCGTTATGCGTTATGCGTTATGCGTTATGCGTTATGCGTTATGCGTTATGCGTTATGCGTTATGCGTTATGCGTTATGCGTTATGCGTTATGCGTTATGCGTTATGCGTTATGCGTTATGCGTTATGCGTTATGCGTTATGCGTTATGACTTTTGCATTATGCGTTATGCGTTATGCGTTATGCGTTATGGGCTATGCGTTATGCCTTATGGTTTATACGTTATGCGTTATGCGTTATGCGTTATGCGTTATGCGTTATGCGTTATGCGTTATGCGTTATGCGTTATGCGTTATGCGTTATGCGTTATGCGTTATGCGTTATGCGTTATGCGTTATGCGTTTGCGTTATGCGTTATGCGTTATGCGTTATGCGTTATGCGTTATGCGTTATGCGTTATGCGTTATGCGTTATGCGTTATGCGTTATGCGTTATGCGTTATGCGTTATGCGTTATGCGTTATGCTTATGCCATATGCGTTATGCGTTATGCGTTATGCGTTATGCGTTATGAGTTTTGCGTTACGCGTTATGCGTTATGCGTTATGCGTTATGCGTTATGCGTTATGCGTTATGCGTTATGCGTTATGCTTATGCCTTATGCGTTATGCGTTATGCGTTATGCGTTATGCGTTATGCGTTATGCGTTATGCGTTATGCGTTATGCGTTATGCGTTATGCGTTATGCGTTATGCGTTATGCGTTATGCGTTATGCGTTATGCGTTATGCGTTATGCGTTATGCGTTATGCGTTATGCGTTATGCGTTATGCGTTATGCGTTATGCGTTATGCGTTATGCGTTATGCGTTATGCGTTATGCGTTATGCGTTATGCGTTATGCGTTATGCGTTATGCGTTATGCGTTATGCGTTATGCGTTATGCGTTATGCGTTATGCGTTATGCGTTATGCGTTATGCTTATGCCACATGCGTTATGCGTTATGCGTTATGCGTTATGCGTTATGCGTTATGCGTTATGCGTTATGCGTTATGCGTTATGCGTTATGCGTTATGCGTTAAGCGTTATTTGCGTTATGGGTTATGCGTTATGCGTTATGGGTTATGCGTTATGCGTTATGCGTTATGCGTTATGCGTTATGCGTTATGCGTTATGCGTTATGCGTTATGCGTTATGCGTTATGCGTTATGACTTTTGCATTATGCGTTATGCGTTATGCGTTATGCGTTATGGGCTATGCGTTATGCCTTATGGTTTATACGTTATGCGTTATGCGTTATGCGTTATGCGTTATGCGTTATGCGTTATGCGTTATGCGTTATGCGTTATGCGTTATGCGTTATGCGTTATGCGTTATGCGTTATGCGTTATGCGTTATGCGTTATGCGTTATGCGTTATGCGTTATGCGTTATGCGTTATGCGTTATGCGTTATGCGTTATGCGTTATGCGTTATGCGTTATGCGTTATGCGTTATGCGTTATGCTTATGCCTTATGCGTTATGCGTTATGCGTTATGCGTTATGCGTTATGCGTTATGCGTTATGCGTTATGCGTTATGCGTTATGCGTTATGCGTTATGCGTTATGCGTTATGCGTTATGCGTTATGCGTTATGCGTTATGCGTTATGCGTTATGCGTTATGCGTTATGCGTTATGCGTTATGCGTTATGCGTTATGCGTTATGAGTTTTGCGTTTTGCGTTATGCGTTATGCGTTATGCGTTATGCGTTATGCGTTATGCGTTATGCGTTATGAGTTTTGCGCTACGCGTTATGCGTTATGCGTTATGCGTTATGCGTTATGCTTATGCCTTATGCGTTATGCGTTATGCGTTATGCGTTATGCGTTATGCGTTATGCGTTATGCGTTATGCGTTATGCGTTATGCGTTATGCGTTATGCG
Organism: Lasioglossum baleicum; assembly: GCF_051020765.1. Taxonomy (NCBI): domain Eukaryota; kingdom Metazoa; phylum Arthropoda; class Insecta; order Hymenoptera; family Halictidae; genus Lasioglossum; species Lasioglossum baleicum. The sequence continues at coordinate 6,589 of NW_027469425.1, read as the reverse complement.
TTAGGCGTTATGCGTTATGCGTTATGCGTTATGCGTTATGCGTTATGCGTTATGCGTTATGCGTTATGCGTTATGCGTTATGCGTTATGCGTTATGCGTTATGCGTTATGCGTTATGCGTTGTGCGTTGTGCGTTATGCGTTATGCGTTATGCGTTATGCGTTATGCGTTATGCGTTATGCGTTATGCGTTATGCGTTATGAGTTTTGCGTTACGCGTTATGCGTTATGCGTTATGCGTTATGCTTATGCCTTATGCGTTATGCGTTATGCGTTATGCGTTATGCGTTATGCGTTATGCGTTATGCGTTATGCGTTATGCGTTATGCGTTATGCGTTATGCGTTATGCGTTATGCGTTATGCGTTATGCTTTATGCGTTATGCGTATTGCTTTATGCGTTATGCGTTATGCGTTATGCGTTATGCGTTATGCGTTATGCGTTATGCGTTATGCGTTATGCGTTATGCGTTATGCGTTATGCGTTATGCGTTATGCGTTATGCGTTATGCGTTATGCGTTATGCGTTATGCGTTATGCGTTATGCGTTATGCGTTATGCGTTATGCGTTATGCGTTATGCGTTATGCGTTATGCGTTATGCTTATGCCACATGCGTTATGCGTTATGCGTTATGCGTTATGCGTTATGCGTTATGCGTTATGCGTTATGCGTTATGCGTTAAGCGTTATTTGCGTTATGGGTTATGCGTTATGCGTTATGGGTTATGCGTTATGCGTTATGCGTTATGCGTTATGCGTTATGCGTTATGCGTTATGCGTTATGCGTTATGCGTTATGCGTTATGCGTTATGCGTTATGCGTTATGCGTTATGCGTTATGCGTTATGCGTTATGCGTTATGCGTTATGCGTTATGCGTTATGCGTTATGCGTTATGCGTTATGCGTTATGCGTTATGCGTTATGCGTTATGCGTTATGCGTTATGCGTTATGCGTTATGCGTTATGCGTTATGCGTTATGCGTTATGCGTTATGCGTTATGCGTTATGCGTTATGCGTTATGCGTTATGCGTTATGCGTTATGCGTTATGCGTTATGCGTTATGCGTTATGCGTTATGCGTTATGCGTTATGCGTTATGCGTTATGCGTTATGCGTTATGCGTTATGCGTTATGCGTTATGCGTTATGCGTTATGCGTTATTTGCGTTATGCGTTATGCGTTATGCGTTATGCGTTATGCGTTATGCGTTATGCGTTGTGCGTTATGCGTTGTGCGTTGTGCGTTGTGCGTTGTGCGTTGTGCGTTGTGCGTTGTGCGTTGTGCGTTGTGCGTTGTGCGTTGTGCGTTATGCGTTATGCGTTATGCGTTATGCGTTATGCGTTATGCGTTATGCGTTATGCGTTATGCGTTATGCGTTATGCGTTATGCGTTATGCGTTATGCGTTATGCGTTATGCGTTATGCGTTATGCGTTATGCGTTATGCGTTATGCGTTATGCGTTATGCGTTATGCGTTATGCGTTATGCGTTATGCGTTATGCGTTATGCGTTATGCGTTATGCGTTATGCGTTATGCGTTATGCGTTATGCGTTATGCGTTATGCGTTATGCGTTATGCGTTATGCGTTATGCGTTATGCGTTATGCGTTATGCGTTATGCGTTATGCGTTATGCGTTATGCGTTATTTGCGTTATGCGTTATGCGTTATGCGTTATGCGTTATGCGTTATGCGTTGTGCGTTGTGCGTTGTGCGTTGTGCGTTGTGCGTTGTGCGCTGTGCGTTGTGCGTTGTGCGTTGTGCGTTCTGCGTTATGCGTTATGCGTTATGCGTTATGCGTTATGCGTTATGCGTTATGCGTTATGCGTTATGCGTTATGCGTTATGCGTTATGCGTTATGCGTTATGCGTTATGCGTTATGCGTTATGCGTTATGCGTTATGCGTTATGCGTTATGCGTTATGCGTTATGCGTTATGCGTTATGGGTTATGAGTTTTGCGTTACGCGTTATGCGTTATGCGTTATGCGTTATGCGTTATGCGTTATGCGTTATGCGTTATGCGTTATGCGTTATGCGTTATGCGTTATGCGTTATGCGTTATGCGTTATGCGTTATGCGTTATGCGTTATGCGTTATGCGTTATGCGTTATGCGTTATGCGTTTTGCGTTATGCGTTATGCGTTATGCGTTATGACTTTTGCATTATGCGTTATGCGTTATGCGTTATGCGTTATGGGCTATGCGTTATGCCTTATGGTTTATACGTTATGCGTTATGCGTTATGCGTTATGCGTTATGTGTTATGCGTTATGAGTTTTGCGTTATGCGTTATGCGTTATGCGTTATGCGTTATGCGTTATGCGTTATGCGTTATGCGTTATGCGTTATGCGTTATGCGTTATGCGTTATGCGTTATGCGTTATGCGTTATGCGTTATGCGTTATGCGTTATGCGTTATGCGTTATGCGTTATGCGTTATGCTTATGCCATATGCGTTATGCGTTATGCGTTATGCGTTATGCGTTATGAGTTTTGCGTTACGCGTTATGCGTTATGCGTTATGCGTTATGCGTTATGCGTTATGCTTATGCCTTATGCGTTATGCGTTATGCGTTATGCGTTATGCGTTATGCGTTATGCGTTATGCGTTATGCGTTATGCGTTATGCGTTATGCGTTATGCGTTATGCGTTATGCGTTATGCGTTATGCGTTATGCGTTATGCGTTATGCGTTATGCGTTATGCGTTATGCGTTATGCTTATGCCATATGCGTTATGCGTTATGCGTTATGCGTTATGCGTTATGAGTTTTGCGTTACGCGTTATGCGTTATGCGTTATGTGTTATGAGTTTTGCGTTTTGCGTTATGCGTTATGCGTTATGCTTATGCCATATGCGTTATGCGTTATGCGTTATGCGTTATGCGTTATGCGTTATGCGTTATGCGTTATGCGTTATGCGTTATGCGTTATGAGTTTTGCGTTACGCGTTATGCGTTATGCGTTATGCGTTATGCGTTATGCGTTATGCGTTATGCGTTATGCGTTATGCGTTATGCGTTATGCGTTATGCGTTATGCGTTATGCGTTATGCGTTATGCGTTATGCGTTATGCGTTATGCGTTATGCGGTATGCGTTATGCGGTATGCGTTATGCGTTATGCGTTATGCGTTATGCGTTATGCGTTATGCGTTATGCGTTATGCGTTATGCGTTATGCGTTATGCGTTATGCGTTAGGCGTTATGCGTTATGCGTTATGCGTTATGCGTTATGCGTTATGCGTTATGCGTTATGCGTTATGCGTTATGCGTTATGCGTTATGCGTTATGCGTTATGCGTTATGCGTTATGCGTTATGCGTTATGCGTTATGCGTTATGCGTTATGCGTTATGCGTTATGCTTTAGGCGTTATGCGTAATGCGTTATGCGTTATGCGTTATGCGTTATGCGTTATGCGTTATGCGTTCTGCGTTATGCGTTATGCGTTATGCGTTATGCGTTATGCGTTATGCGTTATGCGTTATGCGTTATGCGTTATGCGTTATGCGTTATGCGTTATGCGTTATGCGTTATGCGTTATGCGTTATGCGTTATGCGTTATGCGTTATGCGTTATGCGTTATGCGTTATGCGTTATGCGTTATGAGTTTTGCGTTTTGCGTTATGCGTTATGCGTTATGCGTTCTGCGTTATGCGTTATGCGTTATGCCATATGCGTTATGCGTTATGCGTTATGCGTTATGCGTTATGCGTTATGCGTTATGCGTTATGCGTTATGCGTTATGCGTTATGCGTTATGCGTTATGCGTTATGCGTTATGCGTTATGCGTTATGCGTTATGCGTTATGCGTTATGCGTTATGCGTTATGCGTTATGCGTTATGCGTTATGCGTTATGCGTTATGCGTTATGCGTTATGCGTTATGCGTTATGCGTTATGCGTTAAGCGTTATTTGCGTTATGGGTTATGCGTTATGCGTTATGCGTTATGCGTTATGCGTTATGCGTTATGCGTTATGCGTTATGCGTTATGCGTTATGCGTTATGCGTTATGCGTTATTTGCGTTATGCGTTATGCGTTATGCGTTATGCGTTATGCGTTATGCGTTGTGCGTTGTGCGTTGTGCGTTGTGCGTTGTGCGTTGTGCGTTGTGCGTTGTGCGTTGTGCGTTGTGCGTTCTGCGTTATGCGTTATGCGTTATGCGTTATGCGTTATGCGTTATGCGTTATGCGTTATGCGTTATGCGTTATGCGTTATGCGTTATGCGTTATGCGTTATGCGTTATGCGTTATGCGTTATGCGTTATGCGTTATGCGTTATGCGTTATGCGTTATGCGTTATGCGTTATGCGTTATGCTTTAGGCGTTATGCGTAATGCGTTATGCGTTATGCGTTATGCGTTATGCGTTATGCGTTATGCGTTATGCGTTATGCGTTCTGCGTTATGCGTTATGCGTTATGCGTTATGCGTTATGCGTTATGCGTTATGCGTTATGCGTTATGCGTTATGCGTTATGCGTTATGCGTTATGCGTTATGCGTTATGCGTTATGCGTTATGCGTTATGCGTTATGCGTTATGCGTTATGCGTTATGCGTTATGCGTTATGCGTTATGCGTTATGCGTTATGCGTTATGCGGTATGCGTTATGCGTTATGCGTTATGCGTTATGCGTTATGCGTTATGCGTTATGCGTTATGCGTTATGCGTTAGGCGTTATGCGTTATGCGTTATGCGTTATGCGTTATGCGTTATGCGTTATGCGTTATGCGTTATGCGTTATGCGTTATGCGTTATGCGTTATGCGTTATGCGTTATGCGTTATGCGTTGTGCGTTGTGCGTTGTGCGTTGTGCGTTGTGCGTTGTGCGTTGTGCGTTGTGCGTTGTGCGTTGTGCGTTCTGCGTTATGCGTTATGCGTTATGCGTTATGCGTTATGCGTTATGCGTTATGCGTTATGCGGTATGCGTTATGCGTTATGCGTTATGCGTTATGCGTTATGCGTTATGCGTTATGCGTTATGCGTTATGCGTTATGCGTTAGGCGTTATGCGTTATGCGTTATGCGTTATGCGTTATGCGTTATGCGTTATGTGTTATGCGTTATGCGTTATGCGTTATGCGTTATGCGTTATGCGTTATGCGTTATGCGTTATGCGTTATGCGTTATGCGTTATGCGTTATGCGTTATGCGTTATGAGTTTTGCGTTTTGCGTTATGCGTTATGCGTTATGCGTTATGCGTTATGCGTTATTTGCGTTATGCGTTATGCGTTATGCGTTATGCGTTATGCGTTGTGCGTTGTGCGTTGTGCGTTGTGCGTTGTGCGTTGTGCGTTGTGCGTTGTGCGTTGTGCGTTGTGCGTTCTGCGTTATGCGTTATGCGTTATGCGTAATGCGTTATGCGTTATGCGTTATGCGTTATGCGTTATGCGTTATGCGGTATGCGTTATGCGTTATGCGTTATGCGTTATGCGTTATGCGTTATGCGTTATGCGTTATGCGTTATGCGTTATGCGTTAGGCGTTATGCGTTATGCGTTATGCGTTATGCGTTATGCGTTATGCGTTATGCGTTATGCGTTATGCGTTATGCGTTATGCGTTATGCGTTATGCGTTATGCGTTATGCGTTATGCGTTATGCGTTATGCGTTATGCGTTATGCGTTATGCGTTATGCGTTATGCGTTATGCGTTATGCGTTATGCGTTATGCGTTATGCTTTAGGCGTTATGCGTAATGCGTTATGCGTTATGCGTTATGCGTTATGCGTTATGCGTTATGCGTTATGCGTTCTGCGTTATGCGTTATGCGTTATGCGTTATGCGTTATGCTTTAGGCGTTATGCGTAATGCGTTATGCGTTATGCGTTATGCGTTATGCGTTATGCGTTATGCGTTATGCGTTCTGCGTTATGCGTTATGCGTTATGCGTTATGCGTTATGCGTTATGCGTTATGCGTTATGCGTTATGCGTTATGCGTTATGCGTTATGCGTTATGCGTTATGCGTTATGCGTTATGCGTTATGCTTTAGGCGTTATGCGTAATGCGTTATGCGTTATGCGTTATGCGTTATGCGTTATGCGTTATGCGTTCTGCGTTATGCGTTATGCGTTATGCGTTATGCGTTATGCGTTATGCGTTATGCGTTATGCGTTATGCTTTAGGCGTTATGCGTAATGCGTTATGCGTTATGCGTTATGCGTTATGCGTTATGCGTTATGCGTTATGCGTTATGCGTTCTGCGTTATGCGTTATGCGTTATGCGTTATGCGTTATGCGTTATGCGTTATGCGTTATGCGTTATGCGTTATGCGTTATGCGTTATGCGTTATGCGTTATGCGTTATGCGTTATGCGTTATGCGTTATGCGTTATGCGTTATGCGTTATGCGTTATGCGTTATGCGTTATGCGTTATGCGTTATGCGTTATGCGTTATGCGGTATGCGTTATGCGTTATGCGTTATGCGTTATGCGTTATGCGTTATGCGTTATGCGTTATGCGTTATGCGTTAGGCGTTATGCGTTATGCGTTATGCGTTATGCGTTATGCGTTATGCGTTATGCGTTATGCGTTATGCGTTATGCGTTATGCGTTATGCGTTATGCGTTATGCGTTATGCGTTATGCGTTG